>NC_141624.1:5076939-5376939 GCF_047967505.1 Dipteris shenzhenensis | reverse complement strand
TATCTATCTGTGTAAGAATATGGCATTTGCCCCAAATTTTCCCACCAATATTTTGCATTTGCCCCAAAATGTGGCATTTAGACCTACATGGTCAAATTTGATGATATTTTTTGGGGCAATGTAATTTTTTTGAGTGTTTGCACCTGTGGGAACACTTCCCCTCCAAGTCGAATTGCCTAAAAAATGCCAAATCAAGGCCAAATGCGAGCTGGTGCAAATTTGGGCCAGACGGCGATGGCGATGCTCGTCTAGCCCAAATTCGTGCTAGTGCGCACATACCAAAAAAAAAATTTTTGGTTGCCCTTTTCCCCTCTCCTAGTGTCCCAAACACTAAATCAACCACCATAAGTTTTTCTCTTGGACTCCAATTTGGACGTTTCTTATGCCATTGCGATGGGAGCAAGATGAGCTACAATGTTGTAGTTAACAAGTGATAATTTGGGATAAGACCAAAAGTTATAATTGATGTATTATCAATTTCAAGAGAAATTCTAGTAATCCTAAATGCCGACTAATCTAAACACATTAAATTCAAATGATGTAGGGAATCTTGAACACACAAGCCATATTTTAAATAACTACATGCAGTCTAAAGTAACCTTGAATAGTCTCAATAAACTATATTCAAATGATGCAAGAAATCTTTCACACAAGCCATATTTTAAATAACTAAATGTAGTCTAGAGTTAATCCAAACAGTAACCCATACATTTAATAACTACATTTATTATTATTTTCACTAAAGTTACAAAACCAAACCTCACCAAAATTGCTTAGACATCCTATCCATGGTGTTAATAAGCCATTACCCTTTAAATTATTTAAGAAATTGCCATTTGGTCCGTAGTGACCTCTGCTACTTATTATGACATAGATTATGATTTTACTTAAAATTATGAGAATGGTGCTTGTCCTCTCTCAGAGGCAACATTTCTATTTATTTTGTACTAAAGAAAAATAAATCTTCTTAAATAAAGAAAGGTGACATGTTTTATTTTTGGAATAAAAGAAGACCAATTGCATTAGAAAGGGCAAGTACAAAAAACCTCCATTCGGGAGCCAAAAATAGTGTCTACAAAAGAGCACACTAAAATACAATAGGAGTCCTCTAAAGGACAACAACACCTGCCAACTAGATTTGATATAGATGGCTTTAGTGGTAAGTGCTAAAGAATGACCACTTCCCTTACATCCGCCTCAAAAAAATGGTAAATAACTTTATAAGACTCTATCAATAAACTTCCCTCTAGATTTGACTGCCTGAATCATTTTGGCCCTCAATGCTCAATATCCTTGAAATCCATTTGACATTGCTTCCATGCTTGGAACATTCTGAATGATGTTTATCCAACAAACTGCAAGGAGAAGGCAATTAAGAGTCTCTATAATTGAGGTAGCACGTCTACTTCTTGTTGGTAACATGCTGAAATGGAACCATGAGAGTATGTGAGAAATAAGATTGGAGTTAGGGAGGTAGAGCAAACAAAGAATATAACATGACAATGAGCATGCATCATGTAGCTTGCATCCTCCTATGCTTTGTTGCTCCACCATCTTCTACCAAGAATGGATCCATGAAAGGATTCGAAAAATAGATTTGCAAAATGGAGTCAAAGCAACAAATATTTCAAAGTAGCACAGGGTAGAATAGGATCCATGGAAGCAACAAAGTTTTGACTTTAGAACATAACAAAATGGTGAGAAGAAATTGGATTTAGGAGTTGAAAAGTGATTATGGTGAAAAGAATAAGGATTTAGGGGTTAGAAAGCGATTATGGTGATAAGAAGAAGGATTTTAGTGGTTGGAAAGTGATTTGTGTGCATCAGCATGGTTTGGGGGAAGGTTTGGAAAGGTTTTAGGACATTTTTGGCACTTGAAAAAATTTAAAATTTTGGGGGGAGTGGTACCCGCCGCGAGATACTTTTTGGAAATGGGGACCATGCTGGGGTGTAAAGAGGGGAAAAGTTTTGCAAAGTGGGGGGGCCTCCAAGTGGGACAGGAAAGTGCACTTTTTGCCTAGGGAGATGTACTTTTTAAGACTCATATGGGGGTGATGGGACCCTCCACTCGTACAAAGTATGATGGCTATTGGTTCCCATTTGCATATCAAGAACATACATTTCCACGTTTTTGCTCAAGCATCCCCTCTTCTGGTTTGAAATAATGCCCTGATGGAGTAAGCCCTGTTTAGCCCCACTAACCATTTTTTTTACCTTCTGTTAATCGTCGCTATATAGCGACGTTTACCAGTGTCGCTATATAGCGACGATTAACAGAGTCGCTATATAGCGACGTTTTTATCGTCACTATATAGCGACGTTTACATCGTCGCTATATAGCGACGATTAACAGCGTCGCTATATAGCGACGGTTTATAGCGACGCTCCTTTTCCGACGATTTTAACGACTTTTATAGCGACCTTTGCGCCCGTGAAAAAAAAAAATTTTAATGTAAAAAGCGTCGGTATTTCGGTCGGAAAATGGCCTATGCCTTGTAGTGTAGAAAGTGGCCAATTAAGATTGCACCTTTGAGAGTTCATGACCCATTTTGTGGTCAGCCTCCCTCTAAATTAAATCTTTCTTATATGAAACTTTTAAGGAATTGGAGTACTACAAGGGACAATATTTTCCTACTCTAAGTTATGTACATCTGTGGGAGAGCCCAAATGATTCCATAGCCAACAATCACAAACTAATGCTACAAAACAAAAGCTTGGAATGTCATAGTATGACTCTCATTAAAGGAGATGCAATAGGATTTCCACCATCAATATCACTGTCACCAAGGGAATAGTGAGATCCAATAATAGGGAAATCAAGGCTAAACAAACAAAAAGGAAACTTAATTTTTGTGATTACTGCTGCTGACTAGTGTGATGCTCTTCTACTGTAGTAGAGGAAACATCAAGGTCAAAGAGTGAGGGGGAGTGTTTGTTTCAGGGGGCAGAAGTTGGGGACTGAGAGGAGGTGGGAGGTTGCCATAGCCATAGCTCCATTCAATGTCTTTGAGTAATTAGAGATTTGATGTAATTTTCACAGGACCATAGTTTTCTCTTGTACATGTTTGAGGCCATGATTGAGGCCCATGTGCCCACATCTTGGTTGTCTAGCTACCTATCCACTCTCCAAGTGTAGGACCAAGATTACAATGGTTGAGGAGACTAGTGGAAGCGAGCTTGATACAAATGTGGGGAATTCCAGTCAGGATTTGATTTCCATTTTGTAGTGTGTGTGGGTTAGCAAATAAAATCTTAATTGCTGGAGTGTGAGTCCATGTTGTAAGAGAGGTTGTAGAAGGCTTAAGGGTCTTGGTTGGTTGATTAGTGAGGGAGTGAAGTTGTAGATTTTTGACTCCTATGTGCATCTAATAAGGGCTTTTGTTGTGGTACAATCAGTGTCAATATGGAGTAGATGGGTTCGCTCCTTGATGCTCTCCAAGGGGATGTCCGTGCAGAATGGGACAGGCAATTTGCACGTTGGAGCGATGCTATGGTTCTACAAACATGTCGGGAGATGGTTCTGCAACAATGCTGACCCGGATCGGATGAGGATGCAGGTTCTATTGCGGGGTCCGGATTGCAAAGTTCTCCTCTGTTGTGGGGTTTGGACTCGGGGGGGTCACTCGTCATATGTAACCCTATCACGTGAGTTCACCAGAAGGATTTTTTTTATTTCTAAAATTTACAGAAATAAATATACATAAGGGACTATTTAAAATAGTTTTGGAAAAAATTTACAGATTTGTATAGAAAAGGGGTACATTTTATTAATGAAATTTTTTACAGATAAGGGACTTTAAATATAGGCCTTGAACGCACGTGATATAGAGGGTTTATACATAGTGACCCCCCTGAGGGTCTGGACTGCAAAGTTTTCCTTAGATGCAAATAGTGTCTCGGTCGATAGCTTCTAGTAATTCCGCAAGTGGAAGAGGTAGTGCGGATAAGGGTAAAGGAGCAATTGCAGAGTCAGTACCTACTGGGGATGATTGGCATGTAAAGTATGAAGAGTTGGCTAAAGGTACAGCTTTAGCGACAAAGGCATTCTCTGTGTTTTTGGTCAGAACTATGTGCCCATTCTTTCAGTTTGTCCTTGCCTCCTCGCCCTCCTTGGTGGAATGAAGCAGATTGGTTTTTGGAAAAGTTTTATAATAAGCACACCTCATTTCCTAGGTTACCTAATCCTCCCTCATTTGAGCCTCTGGTAATCCAGCTATGGCCAGCTACACAAGAAGAACATTGGCAACAGCAATTGCCACAAGGTGCGTGGATTGAGGAGGTTCTGCCTACTAAACAATGGCCTGAGTAGCATCAGTCGGTGGATTAGTAAAATCCGCATTCTTTGCACTGGTTGATGAATATGGAGCAAGATCAGAGGTTGAAGCTTTGGTTGTGGAGGAGGCAGCAGGAAATTGCTGATGCAAGTTCGAGTGGAACAAAACCAGCAAAGCAATTGTGGTTGGAGTGTCATGAACGCAATGATGCAGGACTAAGCAAGGTTGGGGTAACTGATGCACCTGTTCAGTGCATTTCTAGTTCGGATGAAGAGTAGAGATCCAGCGATGGCTTTTGGGTGGCTTTGTAGGATAAATAGCACTCGGAGTGTAGTGTGCTATCGCACGCAGGCAATGACAGCCTAGGACGTTCAGACATGCATTAATAAGCTGATGACAGTTTGATGTTTTCATTTTTTAAATTCTAGATAGATTCAAAAAGAGATGCTTTTGTTCATGTGTAATTAGTGAAGGATTGTGATAACCTTACTGCACCTAGTTCTCGGTCGAGGCTATGCCCAAAATGATTGTTGCACTGATGCACATACACACACTATTTGATATCTATCATAGGGGATGGGTGACTATTGTGGATTTGCACATTCCACCGTGAGTGCCCTGTGTTATTGCATAACCATGCAGCTTAGCAAGTAGCAGTGACTATGAGGGGTGTGCGAGGGTAGGCTAGCCGTAATGGTTGGTGGTTCAGTCCTCCAAGCGGTTTGAGTCTTCAATGGTCTCTAACCGACAATTGGTTCTTGTACACATGCTATTACTAGCATTCCATCTCTATTCTTTACACAGTTGTTGAGAGAGCTCTTGCTTCAAGAATACAAAGTTGCACATTGTTGAGGTCTTCTATTCGTGTTGTCTGTATTCTGTCTGGAGGCAATCAATAGAGCGAGCGAGAAAAAGCGAGCAAGCCCAAAAAAGCGAGCGACAATTAGTTGAAGTGATTGGAAAATCAAGCAAGCAAAGAAAGAATCTAAGTTTTTTATAAAATAATTGCTTGAAGTATAAAGTATTCAAAAGAGTGGTTATGTGTCACATTTCTTGAAATTGAGTAGTCTAAAGTTAAGGACTATTGTAACATGACCCCATTTGGGTTTGCCAATTATCCTGGGGGGTCACTCATAAACATGTAACATACCACTTTTGTGCATTGAGGGGTGTTTTTTAGTGGGGGGACTTACATGTTGTTTGTGTGCATGAGGGGATTTGTAAAATAGCAACTTAATGTAATTTATATATGTAGACATTTTAAAATGTAAACACATACATGGGTTCAACCATTTACATGACGAAATGTAAATTGCAAGAATAGGGGTAATTTTTAATACATGCTTGCTTGCACATGCTTTATGGGTTTATGAAGAGTGATCCCCAGAGTGCAGGTAGAGGATGTTAAATTTTCATTTTTTTTTTGCCAAAATAGACAGTGTCTTCTCACTCCCCATTATGGGAAACCTTGCTTTAAACTTGGAGCAAAAAATTGGACAGAATCTCACAAAATTCATATTCTGATGCACACAATTTTTTTAGATGGTGCAAAAAGGCATGATATTGATCTAATCATGCCTTGTCATTTGATTTGATATGTAACATTATGCCATTTATATTTGACAATAAAAAGATGTAGGGATGTTAAAAACTCATCTTTTGGGCCAAAAAAATCATATGTTGACATCTTGCAAAAATACAGGGATGTGAAAATGCCCTCTTTTGGGCCAAAACAGGGAGCGCGTTAACGCGCTCCCTGTTTTGGCCCAAAAGAGGGCATTTTCACATCCTTGTATCTTTTGATTTACAAGTCCAAACAGGGTCATGTTACATATCAAATCAAATGGCAAGGCGTACTATAGATGATTATCATGTCTTTGTGCACCATCTAGTAAAATTTAATGCACCAAAATATGAATTTGTGGTTAATTTGTTGCATTGGTTAGATTAGTGGGAGCTAAGAATAAATCATTAGGGAAGGATATTTTTCCAGTAACAAAGAAATATGGGTTTCATTCCAAGAGTGAACAAAAAAAGCTAAGCATTTACATATGCATGGAATCTAGACTAATCCGTGCAAGGAGTCCTTGGAAAAACCCCACCTGTGTGAAAGGTTGCATTGATGATCTCAATTACTCTAGTGGAAAGAGAGAACTTGATTGCAGTTACTATAGGGTTTGTCTTCAATACAAACAATGAATTGGAAATTGAACATACAAACTATCTCATGGATGATGTGAAATTAGCGTTAGTGGCTTAGAAAGTTATATGCATATTTAACCTTCTAGCATTGAGGAAACATATGGACTTTTGAATAAGTTATTATTTTTTGCTACTGAAATGGGGGATTTATAAATCTTTTATTGTTTTTTATTGCTCGCTTTTTTTGGCTCGCTCGCTTTTTGTCGCTCGCCTTTTGGTAATCCTCTTCTGTCCATAGATGTTGCACTATTGTTTTATCTCTATTCCTCGTAGCGTCTGTGCTGCATTATGATCCATAGCATCTGCGCTGCGTTATGATGCTACAATGCAACTTAAACTAGGTGATTTAGGGGTGATTGTTGGTCCCTTGAAAAGTATTGTGGCTGTTGAGTTCTTTTTGCATGACTAAAACACCACTGATGCATTATTTGGAACCAAAAGAGGGGATGCATGTGGAACAACATGGAGATGTTCATTCTTGATCATGCAAATGGGATCTCATGGCCATGGCACTTTTCATGGGCCTCAATATAGGTGAGTTTGAGTCCCTTGCAAAGTATTGTGGAAATCAGGTCCCATTTGCATGACTAGAATACCAACGGGGCATTATTTTGAACTAGAAGAGGGGATGCATGGGCAAAAACATGGAAATGTTCATTCTTGATCATGCAAATGGGATCCGATGGCCATGACACTTTGTACGGGCCTCGATCTAGGTGATTTTGAGTCCCTATCAAAGTATTGTGGCCATGGGGTCCCATTTTCATGACTAGAACTCCATTGGGGAATTAAATTGAAAGAAAATAGGGGATGCATGGTCTCTTGCAAAGTATCGTGGCCACAGGGGCATAATTTGAACCAGAAGAGGGGATGCATGGGGATGCATGGGCAAAAACATGGAAATTTTCGTTCTTGATCATTCAAATGGGATCTAATAGCCACCATGACACTTTGTGCAGGCCTCAATCTAGGTGATTTTGAGTCCCTATCAAAGTATCGTGGCCATGGGGTCTCATTTTCATCTTTTGGCCCTGTTTAGCCCCACTAACCCTTTTTTTTTTTTTGTAATTACAAAAGAAAGTTTTTTATAACAAAATTTCCCTTGCTTGCAGGGTGATACAAAATTGTTCTTGTGAACGATGAGGAAGAAATGCATATACATATACAACTGTGTTTGAAACAAAATTACCCTGTGAAAGGGCGATACAAAATGGCTCTAACGAGCGGATATGAAAAATGCTACTACCACTACTAATCCGAATCCGAATTCGAATCGTCTTGTTGGGCTGTTCCCTGGTCCTCGGCACCTGCATCTTCTCCCTCGTCCCCGACACCTGCGTCTTCTCCTTCGTCATCGGCACCTGCGTCCGATCCTTGCCCCTGTTGATCGCTCGTCTCTGATGATGGGACGCTTGAGCTTTGACCCTGAGAGTGAACCATATAAATCAAAAATTAGATTGGAACTTAAATTAAAAAGTGAGATTACAAGCAGGAGTAAACTTATACCGTGCGAGCAGCCACCTCAGCCCAATCGACTGTCACTCCCATTGCCTCTTGCTCAATGAACCACGGCTTGGTTCCTATCCGAAATGCACGCTGCGTCTCTGCATCCGTAGGAAGACGACCCATCGCAGCTTGCTGTGGATCCAATTTACGAGAGTTAGAGTTAGCTAAAGTGCATGTGATATGTAAGTAAAACAAATAGAACAATACATTAAATGGAAAGAAGTAAACTTACCACGGTTGCCTCGAACGCATACCGTCCGCCTGCACCAAAGTGCGAAGTACCTACGACATCCAGCCGTCTCTTCGCAGCCCTCCTCTGACCCTCGAACATTTCAGGATGGTCCCTATGTTGCTTCTTGAAGTACTTCCAATCAGCTTTGTTTGCCCAGCTGGGTTTAGCCAACCCCTTTGTAATGGAAGTACGCATGGTTGATCTGCGATGCTTTAGGACCAAACCCATGCGCTCGAGCATATAACTGTTATTAAACTCCACATTTGGCGGATTAGAATATCTTTGTTTTAACTCATCGATCACCGCCTGCTTCTTTTGGCCATCTTGATACCGCCAATCGATATTTATGCCGCTCTTGAAGTGATGACTCATCAACCGCCTCATGGTGGCCATCACTGCTTTGCCCTTTTTGTCTTCTATTATCTCTCCGGCAGATGTGATTTGATAGGAGAGATCCCCTGATGAGTAAGGGGGACTGACGGTAGCAGAGTCTGAAGGAGTGGAAGCTGCGCGACCGCTTCCGGATCGAGGAGTAGTTGTGGGAGTAGGAGAGGGAAAGGGACCTGACTGATACTGTGTCTCCGGACCAAGTGGAGACCTAAAGGAGCGTGAGTGTGCTGACTCGTCTACATCTCCTGAGTCAGCACAACATGAGCCGCCCATCCTACTCTTCCTTCCCTTGCGGGAGGCATGCGCAGGTGATGATCCCGCAGTCGAAGGGGCGCGAGGGGATGGCTGGGCTGTACGTCCACCCGTCGGTGTAGGGGAAGGAATTGCGGAGGTCCTCTGAGAGAGCAGAGAGAAGAATCTCGCTGCCTCCTCATCGTTCATCTGCGCTACAAACTCGTCGGGAGTCCCAACAAAGCCATGCGCGGCTAGCAAAGGAGTCCCCTGAGGGGTAGTCGCAGTGCTACGTGGAAGAGGGGTCGGACCAGGGGTAGTCACAGTGCTAGGACCGAGAGGAGTCGGACCAGGGGTAGTCCTCGGGGTAGTCGCCTGAGAGGAATCAAAGTCCTCTGGAGCATATAGATCGTGAGCTCTCCTCCTGCGAGGCTGTCCGTACTCGTCCGATGAGCGACGTGATCCTATGTCTAACATAGACACAAACACGAAAACAGAAAACAAATAAACAAACATGAGCATTCTCATAGGCATAGGCATAGGCAAGAAGAAAGATGAGGGAAAGGAAAGAAGAGGGAAAGGAAAGAGGGAAAGAAGAGGGAAAGATAAGAGGGAAAGAAGATGTAAAGGAAAGAAAAGAATGAGAATGAGGAAATAGAGAATGAGAGAAAGGGAAAGAGATGAGGGAAAATAGAGAGTGAGAGAAGGGGGAAATGAGAGAAGGGGGAAATAGAGTGGGAAATAGAGAATGAGCTTATGCAGAAATAGAGAATGAGCTTATGCTTCTCTCATTCTCTATTTCCGCATAAGCTCACGCATAAGCATGAGCTTATGCGGAAACTTAAGCATAAGCTCATGCACATGCATGAGCATAAGCATGAGAAGGATGAGTTTCCGCATGCTTATGCTCATGCGGAAAAAGAGAAGGAGCTTATGCAGAAAAAGAGAAGGAGAGAAGCATCTCTCATTTTCTATTTCCGCATAAGCTCCTTCTCTTTTTCCGCATGAGCTTATGCTTATGCTCATGGGTGAGCATGAGCTTATGCTCATGTTTCCGCATATGCGAAAATAGAGGAGGAGAGAAGCATAAGCTTCTCTCATTCTCTATTTCCGCATATGCTCACACAAAAGAGAAAGAGAAAGAGCTTATGCGGAAAAAGAGAAGGAGCTTATGCGGAATAAGAGAAGGAGCTCATGCGGAAACTTGCGGAAACTTGCATGAGCATAAGCATGAGCTTATGCTTATGCTTATGCGGAAACTTGCGGAAGCTTGCGGAAACTTGCGGAAACTTGCGCATAAGCTCTTGCGGAAACTTGCACATAAGCTCTTGCGGAAACTTGCGCATAAGCTCATGACAAGCTCCTTCTCTCATTCCGCATAAGCTCCTTCTCTATTTCCGCATGAGCATATGCGGATAAGCTCTTGCGGAAACTTGCGCATAAGCTCATGCTCATGCATGAGCATAAGCATGAGCTTATGCTTATGCTTATGCTTATGCTTGCAGAAACTTGCGGAAACTTGCAGAAACTTGCGAAAACTTGAAGGAAACTTGCGGAATGAGAGAAGGAGCTTATGCGGAAAAAGAGAATGAGAGAAGCATATGCTTCTCTCATTCTCTATTTCCGCATAAGCTTATGCGGAAACTTCCGCATAAGCTCATGCTCATGAATGAGCATAAGCATGAGCTTATGCTTATGCTTATGCATAAGCATAAGCATAAGCATAAGCATAAGCTCATGCTTATGCTCATGCGGAAATAGAGAAGGAGCTTATGCGGAATGAGAGAAGGAGCTTATGCGGAAAAAGAGAATGAGAGAAGCATAAGCTTCTCTCATTCTCTATTTCCGCATAAGCTTATGCGGAAACTTACGCATAAGCTCATGCTCATGAATGAGCATAAGCATGAGCTTATGCTTATGCTTATGCTTAAGCATAAGCATAAGCATAAGCTCATGCTTATGCTCATGCAAAAATAGAGAAGGAGCTTATGCGGCATGAGAGAAGGAGCTTATGCTTGCGGAAACTTGCGGAAACTTGCGGAAACTTGAAGGAAACTTGCGGAATGAGAGAAGGAGCTTATGAGAGAAGGGGGAATGAGAGAAGCATAAGCTCTTGCGGAAACTTCCGCATAAGCTCATGCTCATGAATGAGCATAAGCATGAGCTTATGCTTATGCTTATGCATAAGCATAAGCATAAGCTCATGCTTATGCTCATGCGGAAATAGAGAAGGAGCTTATGCGGAATGAGAAAAGGAGCTTATGCGGAAAAAGAGAATGAGAGAAGCACAAGCTTCTCTCATTCTCTATTTCCGCACAAGCTTAATCGGAAACTTACGCATAAGCTCAATCGGAAACTTACGCATAAGCTCATGCTCATGAATGAGCATAAGCTCATGCTTATGCTCATGCGGAAATAGAGAAGGAGCTTATGCGGAATGAGAGAAGAAGCTTATGCGGAAAAAGAGAATGAGAGAAGCATAAGCTTCTCTCATTCTCTATTTCCGCATAAGCTTATGCGGAAACTTACGCATAAGCTCGTGCTCATGAATGAGCATAAGCATGAGCTTATGCTTATGCTTATGCATAAGCATAAGCATAAGCATAAGCATAAGCTCATGCGGAAATAGAGAAGGAGCTTATGCGGAATGAGAGAAGGAGCTTATGCGGAAAAAGAGAATGAGAGAAGCATATGCTTCTCTCATTCTCTATTTCCGCATAAGCTCTTGCGAAAACTTACGCATAAGCTCATGCTCATGAATGAGCATAAGCATGAGCTTATGCTTATGCTTATGCATGCATAAGCATAAGCATAAGCATAAGCATAAGCATAAGCTCATGCTTATGCTCATGCGGAAATAGAGAAGGAGCTTATGCGGAATGAGAGAAGGAGCTTATGCGGAAAAAGAGAATGAGAGAAGCATAAGCATCTCTCATTCTCTATTTCCGCATAAGCTTATGCGGAAACTTACGCATAAGCTCATGCTCATGAATGAGCATAAGCATGAGCTTATGCTTATGCTTATGCTTAAGCATAAGCATAAGCATAAGCTCATGCTTATGCTCATGCGAAAATAGAGAAGGAGCTTATGCGGAATGAGAGAAGGAGCTTATGCGGAAACTTACGCATAAGCTCATGCTCATGAATGAGCATAAGCATGAGCTTATGCTTATGCTTATGCTTATGCTTATGCATAAGCATAAGCATAAGCTCATGCTTATGGTCATGCGGAAAAAGAGAATGAGAGAAGCTTATTCGAATGAGAGAAGGGGGAAATAGAGAAGGGGGAATGAGAGAAGCATAAGCTCTTGCGGAAACTTCCGCATAAGCTCATGCTCATGAATGAGCATAAGCATGAGCTTATGCTTATGCTTATGCATAAGCATAAGCATAAGCTCATGCTTATGCTCATGCGGAAATAGAGAAGGAGCTTATGCGGAATGAGAAAAGGAGCTTATGCGGAAAAAGAGAATGAGAGAAGCACAAGCTTCTCTCATTCTCTATTTCCGCACAAGCTTAATCGGAAACTTACGCATAAGCTCAATCGGAAACTTACGCATAAGCTCATGCTCATGAATGAGCATAAGCTCATGCTTATGCTCATGCGGAAATAGAGAAGGAGCTTATGCGGAATGAGAGAAGGAGGTTATGCGGAAACTTACGCATAAGCTCATGCTCATGAATGAGCATAAGCATGAGCTTATGCTTATGCTTATGCTTTAAGCATAAGCATAAGCTCATGCTTATGGTCATGCGGAAAAAGAGAATGAGAGAAGCTTATGCGAATGAGAGAAGGGGGAAATAGAGAAGGGGGAATGAGAGAAGCATAAGCATAAGAGAATAAGAGGGATGCGGAAATAGAGAATAAGGGGGAAAGGAAAGAGAGAAGGGAAAAGAGAGAGGGGGAAAGAGAGAATAAGAGAAGAGGGAAAAAAGAGAAGGGGGAAAATGAGAAAAAGAGAAGGGGGAAGAGAGGGTTCCTACGCCCATCACTGCAGCTAGCGCTTAAGGCGCTAGCTGCAGGCCAATGCAAATAACAAAAAGCTTAAATGGAAAGAAGAGGAAGCACTTACCTGTAAAAGTATGTCCCGCTCGGTGTAGTGGACTGGGCCCACAAAAGAGAGACTATGTCCCGCTCGGTGTAGTGGACTGGCCCTACAAAAGAGAGAAAACAACCCATTTTTTCAAATAAGATGTTAGTGGAAAGAGGAGATCACAAAAGCAACTTCTTGAAAGGAGACAAGGAAAGAGAAGATTGAGGAGACAAGGAAAGGAGGAGATTGAGGAGAAGAGAAGGAAGAGAAATACAGGAAGAAGAGGTGAGTTTCTTTCTTTCTTTCTTGAAATTTCGTTTTTTGTTTGAATCCTTTCTAATCAAGCATGAAAACTAGTTTAAAACTTTAGCAATACAAGTAGAAACACTCACAAAACCAAAGCTAACAAACAAACAACCTACATTGTTGAAAGAAACTCACCTTTTGAAGAACTTTCTTTCTGGAAACCAAAGAGGGAAAAAGGAGAGAGAGGGTGCACAAGAGGTAGGAGGAGGGTGAGGAGTGGGAAATAGGGTAGGAGGTTGCTTGGAATAGATGGGAGGTCAGTGAAAATAGGTGGGAGGAGATTTTGGAGAGCTTACTTGAGAGATTAGGAAAGCTTTGAGCAAAACGCCGCGGGTTTCGGCGTTTCGGGTTTTAACCCACAGTGTCGCTATATAGCGACGCTTATTCGTCGCTATATAGCGACGTTTTTAATTGAAAACATCGCTATATAGCGACGCTTTCAATTAAAATCGTCGCTATATAGTGACGGAACAGAGCGTCGCTATATAGCGACGCTTACTGTTTATTTTTTAATGAGGCCTCTTGTGACTCAAACATGCTATGCCTATAATTGTCAATATCTCCTCTTACTACATAGCCTTACTATATAGGATTTTTTGTTTCAATCCTTACTATATAGCGATGTCATTCTTTTTATATAGCCTCAAGAGAAGCTCAAATTAAACATGCTATGCTCATAACTGTGTACATCTCCTCTTCATGCTTATGTTTTGGTTTTATAAGTGTAGATGGAAGGGACGAGTGGAAGCTCATCCGATGATGCGCCAACGCCCGGGAGCACGAAGTGGCTTACGGAGAGGTTATATTGTCATTGCACTCATTGCAAGCGAGAAGTACGACATCAACGTCATATTATCATGCGCCACTTGCGGATGTATGGGGAGGAGCCGGAACCAGTACCCCCCGTTGGTGTTGCACATGTTGATGGATCATCGGTAAGTCAAAGCTATTTAAGTTCGCAATCTTATTGTATACCCGGAATTAGAAGATCTTCTATTTACACGAATGAGCTTATGACAGGATGACGAGGGTGACGAGGGTACACATATACCTTCTCACTTTCAACAAGACTATAGTCTCCCAGATGACGACGAGGGTATGGTTGACATGATGGATTCCATTTTTAGGGGCACTACATCCCACGTACACGTGATGTCAGAGTCTGAGGTGAAAATGCGAGAGTTGCAATCAACACAATTGTACGAGGGTGCCAAGATGTCTAAACTACGTGCTTGTCTCTCAATCTTGAATCTACAAGTACAGTATGGGTGGTCGGATACAAGTGTCTCGGCCTTAATGAGATTAGCCCTTGCATTAATTTGATTGACTCATTATTTGGATATTGTTTGTTTTGAGAATCATCATTTGGATAGTGTCTTTGTCATAGGTTGCTCCAAAAGATGTTGCCTGCACCAAATACCATGCCCGCATCAAGAGATGAAGCGAAAAAGATGCTAACAATGGTGGGTATGGATTATGATACCATCCATGCTTGCCGTAATGATTGTATTCTCTTTCGTCGTGAGCATGGAGATTTGGCTAGTTGTCCAAAGTGTGGGGAACAACGATATAGAGATGACTTGCAGGGTGAGAGGATACCGGTAAAGGTCTTAAGACACTTTCCCATCATTGCAAGAATACAACACATGTTTCGATGCAAATCCATAGCGGAGTTGATGACATGGCATGCATCTCATCGGTCCACTGATCACACATTGAGGATTCCCGCAGATTGTGCGGCCTAGAAGCACATAGATAATCAGTGGCCGGACTTTGCGAGAGAGCCACGCAACTTACATCTTGGGCTAGCCATGGACGGCGTGAATCCTTTCGGGTTACGCTCGACATCTTGGTCGACATGGCCCATAGTCGTGGTGAATTACAATATCCCACCATGGCTAACAATAAAAAAGGGACACCTCATGCTTGCACTACTTGTGCCAGGAAAGTACAAGGCAAGAAACATGGACGCCTTTGATAGAGGAGTTACAGATATTATGGAGAGGAGTGCAGGTCTTTGATATTTCCAGAGCTCCTAGGCATACCAATGATATTTCCGTCAGGGGTATCTTGATGTGGACCATGCATGACTACCCAGGATATGGAGAGTGCGTAGGTACGTGGTTATGTCTTTACATGTACAATGAGGGATTATGCTTTTTTTACTCTCTTTTGCACGCATGTCTTGTACTAACATATTCATGCACGCGTGCAGGGCTTGTTACAAGTGGGTACCATGCTTGTCCTGTTTGTGGACCCGCTCTGAAATCGCTTGCACGCTACTCCAAACACATGAGGAAAAATGTTTATGAAGGTCATGCTCGATACCTTCCGCTCGACCATCTCGCACGTGGAGGTCAGCTTGATCCACCACCATCATATTTGAAAGCAAGTGATTGGATTCAAGCTTGGAGGGAGAATGGAGAGGAACCTCCTCCTGGTATGAAGAGGCTATCGATCTTTCACGAGCTTCCTTATTGGGGTCAGTTACAAATCAATCATCTCTTGGATCCCATGCATATCTTTAAGAATGTGGGGGCTACCATTTGGGCACACTTGGTTGGTTCCAAGGACTCGAGAGGAGTGCGAGAAGACTTGCGTACTATGAATAGGATGTCTCGTTTGAGGCCCCAAGTGCATGCTTCAGGAAAAGTTGTCCTCCCGAAAGCAACGTGGATCCTCTCTACGAGGGAGGAGGCAGCGATCAAGGCAGACATTGCCTCTTTTCAAACACCGACAGGGTACATGCGTTGCTTGAAAGGAGCATTTTCAAAGGACAATAAGCTTAGTGGCCTCAAGTCCCATGATTGGCACAAGGTCTTACAGGTATTCTAAGTAGAATTAGTGTACCGATAATAGTGATGCATTAGCGTAATTATTATTATGTTATATTGTTGACATGATTTCATTGTTGCTTTGATAGTTCATCCTTCCAATTACAATAAAAGGGTGCTTACAAGAAGATGTTAGAAATGCTATATTCAAGATCTGTGGTATTGTGAGGTATGCTTACTATCAATTCGCATTATGTATTTTCTTCATGGACATGTGAAATAGGTGGATATCTCAAATATCTTACATATGCATGGACATGTGAAATAGGTGGATATCTCAAAAAGAGATCTCTATATCGAGCATCGAGAAGGCTAGGGTGGAATCCATCGAAGCCGTATGCTTGCTTGAGAAGCACTTTCCCTCAAGCATTATGACAACTCAAGTCCACTTGCTTGTGCACATAGTTGATGAGGTGGCTATAGCAGGTACCGTTCATAATCGATGGATGTTTTTTCTCGAGCGGTTTATGAAAACTTTAAAGGGGTTTGTAAGACAAAGAGCAAGACCAGAAGCAAGCATGGCAGAGGGATGGCTTGTGCAAGATTCATTAGTATATATCACAGAGTTTCTTGCATCCACGGATCCTGATATGCCGCAAGCTTGGCACAACAAGGATGATGATCGCATCATTGGCGAGGTCCCCCAAGGAAAAGGGATTGAAAGAAAGATGAGCGAAGAGCAAATGGAGAAATTCAATAAGTTTTGTATCCTCAATAGCCCTGAGATGCAAAAGTGGATTGAGAGATATGAAGTGGCCAAAGCAGAAAGAATAAATGCAAGGACGAGATTCAGAGTAATGTACAGGCGATCACAACCATATCCACGAGATCTGGCTCTTCTCCCTACTCACATGTGACTTGATTGGCTACAACTAGCTATACGTAAAGCCGAACGTGATGGAGAGACAATAAACGAGCGCGAGCGGGAGTTATCATCTGGATGTATGGTGCATGTAAGTTTCTTATCTCTTGATGTAATTAAGTAATTATTTGTGGCAATATATGCTATAAAATAGGTGCATCTTCATTGTTTTAATGATGCTCTTTTACAGTACAAAAAGTACAGTGCATTATGGTCATATGGACGACATTTTCGCATAGAACGCATCGATTCAAAGAGAGTCACGTATGATTGTGGAGTCATGGCTAACTTCACACAAGATAGCCGAGCAAGTGCTTCGGATACCAATCTTCTCTCCTCATAGTTGGATTATTGTGGAACCATACGCGACATCTATGAAATTGATTTCAGACGATTTACTATTTTCACTCTTGATGTAAAATGGTTTAGAACTACTTACAACGGTCCCCATGCAACTGTGAGAAAAGATGGTAGTGGTCTCTTTGCAATAGACTCCACCAAACATTGGACCGATGAAAGTGATACTTTTGTTCTTCCCGAGCACTATGAGCAGGTGCATACTAATGATTTAATTAGTCGAAGCTTTCGTTTTTTAAGTCCATTGATATATATATAATTGACGACATTTGGCACGTGATTTTTCATCTTCAATATAGGTGGTTTTTCATCCGGATCGTTCTGATCCAAGATGGTGGTACGTGATCCAAGTTGCACCACGAAGTAAGCAGATTTTTGAAGATCGAGATGTGGATATGGAGATGCCACTACCAAATCCGGATCCAATTGATGAATCTAGCGAAGAAGATGTAGATCACCATATGAGGCAAGAGGAAGATGCGCATAATGACATCGCACGGGAGGAGGATGGAGATCACGATATTGACAAGGAAGACAACAATCGTCAAGATCAATCACCACACTTAAGCTTAATTGAAGAAGATGATCAAATACTTTTAGGTGAACGTACGATGCTAGAGTACGATGATGATATAGGAGATCAACTCGGTATAGAGTTGGAGATAGACTTGCTTGGCGCCTTAGACTTGGCTCAAGATGAAACAGTTGATGTAAATGCTCTTATTTAATTTGATTTTTCTCATCTCAAACTTGGACATGAATATATGAGCTTCAAAGGCTTGATGTACATGCTCTCATTTTTTAATTCTCTATGAGCTCAAACATGTATGAAAATTTAAAAAATTTTGTCATTGGAAGAAAATAAATTTTAAGGCTTAAAAAAAAAAAAAACCTCTCTGTAAAACGTCGCTATAATTTAGTGTCTCAGTGTCGCTATATAGCGACCTTTAAAAGTCGCTATATAGCGACTTTTACTAACGTCGCTATATAGCGACTTTTAAAAGTCGCTATATAGCGACTTTTAAAAGTCGCTATATAGCGACTTTTACTAACGTCGCTATATAGCGACGGTTATTAAAAGTCGCTATATAGCGACGATTTACGACACCCGATTTTTATACCGACGATTAACGCTAAGCGGGCGCTAATCGTCGGTACGTAAACGTCGCAATAGGATGCGTGTGTAGTAGTGCTAGTATGGAAGGACCTAACGATGTAGACTTGGAGAGGCAACAAGAGGGCAATGATTTTGACAATGGATAGTTCGTTGGGGAAATGAACCCTAACACCCTCAGATATAAACCCTAAGAGGAAGAGGAGTTCACTTATCTCATTCAAGGTTTGAGCAACCTTGCCGCCCTTGCCTCCACTATCTCCAGACCCCCTCTTAGAACCTCTAGCTCTCAACCCATAGACAGAATGGCATCAGACCAACCTCTGAATAAAAAGGGTGAGAAGAGTAAAGGGCCCACTCCAAAGCAAAAGGGAAAGGTGATCAAAGGGCCCATTTGAAGGGTGAGAAGAGGAAAGGGCCCACTCAAGAAAAAGGCAAGAAAGGCAAAGAGGAAAGGGCCCAATTTGAAGATGAATAATCCCAAAAAACCATAGGGACTGGAACTCAATGTGCCCCCATTTTCCAATGTCCCATGCCTTTTCTCAACTACGTCCACTCTCTTGGCCTTAGTAACTCTCATGGAACGAGGCCTTTGACCATAGCATTGCCATAGAGGCAATCGGTTCCTATGATGGCTAGACAAAGGCCTTCCAAGAAAAGGGGTAGACTATCACAATCATTGAAGACATTCATTCCTTTTTAAAAGTTGCCTTTGGGAGTGAACAAAAGGGACCTGTCCTCTTGTCACACAATGAAGTCCCCATTTTTCTACTAAAAGATCACCATCTTTACCTTGTGGACTTGATGTCAATATACCTTCATAAGAGTAGAATATGTCCACCTTACGAATTCAGAGATTTAAAAAAAAATCAAAGACAGAAGAAAAAGAAACAATGAGAGAGAGAGAGAGAGAGAGAGAGAGGGACAAGGGGGGGTAGGAGGGTTCATGTAGCCAGGTGACTAGTCCATCTATTGTGTCATGTTTGTTGTAATGAGAACTATATTAGGATGGGAAAAATTATGTCAAGTTCCAAGAATCATGTTCACTGTAATGAGAGCTATATTAGGATAGGAACACTTATGTCAGGTGTAAAAAGAATTGCCTTGAGGGAAAATGATGTTATAGAGTCGCCTCCCTCTTCTGCTATTTAATTGGTCTCTTTCCTCCCTCTATTAAGTGCTTGCAACATAAGAGTCATTAGTTCTAGAATGATTTAAAAGTGTGATTTTATAACTCAAGGAAGTGTCTTGCATGTTGCATTGAATTGTATTAGAATTACTAGCATTGAGTGCCACTCTTATTTATCACCAAAGGAGATGTAACTTTGCTTTGTCAGGAATGACAAGCATTCCTACTAATGTTAGATTTTGAGGTGGGCAATAAAGTGGTCTTTTATTTGGTAAGGAACAACATATGTGTGGTCAAAAATGGCTCGGTGACAATTTGCAAAATGTTGTTAGATGCAAGTTTGCTTTGTCAGGAATGACAAGAGTTCCTACTATGGCTAGATTTTGAGGGTGGGTGATATACAATGGTCTTTGCTTTGGTAAGGAGATAGAATATGTGGTAAAAAATGGTTTGGGGACACTTGCAAAATGTTGTTATAATGAAGGGATCCCCATCTGGCCCTCCTTTGTTTTTTCTTTTTGTTACTTTCTATCTCCTTAAGGTTTGTTGTTGTTGCTTTTTCTCAGTGATTCTTGAAAATTGTTACTTATGTTGGCACTGATGCAAACATAAGGGTACTTTGTCTGTCTGTCTGTCTGTCTGTCTCCCTCTCTCTCCCTCTCTCTCTCTCTCTCTCTCTCTCTCTCTCTCTCTCTCTCTCTCTCTCTCTCTCTCTCCCCCCCCACTCCCTCTCTCTCTCTCCCTCCCTACCCCCCCCTCTCTCTCTCTCTCTCTCTCTCCCCCCCCCCCCCAGGCCCTCCATTTCCATCTCATTTTTCTAGATCTTCCATTGCATTGTGTACGTGTGTTGACTAATTAAAACAAAGTGTAATTTCTTCCAAATTCACTTAGCCCTGAAGAGATTAGCATTGGCACAATTATTTTAGAAAAAATAATTAAGAATACATGAAGGAAATGATTTTGAATAATATTAGCATGCCAAAATAGGTACTCACTTCAAACCCTAGTATAGTAAGTCTATCATCCTGTGTCACTAGGTAAGAAGCTATAGAAAACATGAAAAACATGTTGACTATAGTGTGTTGTTACATCTTCTATTTTTGAAGCCTTCTAGTCTACTACTTGAGTCAAGTGGTACTCATTATGCTTGTCTTGGATATGCAATACTCTTTCTGATCTTTTGTTTTGGGATTGATCCCCTAGCTTGTCCATGTTCATGGTTAGCATTGTCCTTTGTCATACCACCATTTGATCCACTTGATCCAATTTCAATGCATCTGTAAGATTGGTGATAACTAGAGTCATTGCAGTGGTACTTTTCATCATCGCTCTAAAACCAAACACAAAAGGAGCACATGACTTAGATACATATATATACAAATCAAATTAATCAATTTATACTCTAAAGAAAGATTTTCATATGCATAAGCATTTAATGACTCTCCACTATATGTAGCTATATTGAATTGGAAGGTACAAATTAAAATAATCTAGACTAAGGTATTGATTTCAAGTCATGAGATGTGTTAGGATCCCAAATATTCAATGGTGAATCAAAGACATAATTATTCTAACAAAGAAGAACATGCAAATATTTGCATCATCACCCAAATCAAATAGTCATACACAAGAAACCAAAGGACATCAAGAAACCAAAGGACAGCAAGAAACCAAAGGATAGCAATGACCTTCTCTCACCTTGGGCACATGTAAGCTTTTGCAAGCCCTTTCGGAAGCTTGTAGAGCTGATGTGGCAAACAAAAGGACAAACCTTGGCTAACCCTTGCAACTGGATTGCATAGGCAAGTAAGGGCAAGCAAGGATATGGCAACCTATGAAAAGCTACCATCAACCTCACAAAACTCTCCCTGAGCATGTGCTTGCCGTAAATCCAACAATGTTTAGCATACTGTAGGCAAGCATGTGCCCCTGATTGAGATACCTTTCGATAGGTAGCCTTGAAATGGAAATGAAACTAAATACATAACATGTGCCCAACCTATCTGTATAGCTACAGGGAGTACAAGGGCTAGAAGAAGAGCACCCAAAAGTGGAATTCCCTCTTGTTTCTATTCAATACAAAGTGGAACTATCAATCCTATAGAGCCATTGCCCATAGTTAAGCACCGTAGGACCAAAAAATCATTCCATATGAATTCAAAAGGTCAAAAATATTTTTCCATTGCCAAAAAATGCCTCAAAAGATCCAACAAATCTTTCCATGCCAATTAGTGGCCAAAAGATGCAAAAGATTTTTCCATGCCAACTGTAGGCTATCTCATGGGCTAAGTTAGGACTATTGGTACAGTTAGTTTACATACCATCTAGGTCAGTTAGGACACTTAGTCCAGTTAGGGCAATTAGCCCTAGGGTTTTGTTATGTTGGCTCTCCCTTGAGCCTACACACTTCAGTTTTGCAGCAATCTATTATAGCATCTCGTTTTTCTCCATTGTGCTTCCATTTTTGAGCTTGCATTGCTTCCAACACCCAACAATGGTATACAGCAGGTCGGGAATCCATTCGCTCAGCCATTGATAGCTTTCTCAAGATGTTTGGCAGCCTTTTGTGCCCTCATTCTTGCTAATTTGCTCAGTTTTTGAGGTTCTACACATCTGTGATTGAGGCCTCACTTGTGACCTCCTGGAGCATTTCTGTCGCGGGAACTTCACTTTGGCATAGGAAATCAGTGTTCTGGAGCTTTTTCTATTGAAAACGGTGCATTTACTACGCATTAGTTGCTCGCAGCACCTGTACGAAAAATTGTACAGACCTATTAGAGAATTTCGTACAATCATTATGGACCTATCAGAGAATTCTGTACAATTGTACAGATCTGTCAGAGAGTTCCGTACAACTATATGGACCTGTCAGAATTCTATACAACTGTACGGACTGTCAGAGATTTCTGTATGACTGTACCGACGTGTCAAATTTTACGGACCTATCAATGCATTTATTGTAGTACCGACTATGTCAACAAGCATTTACTGCAGTACAAAGCTGCCTCTGAAGACTTCTCTTTGAACACTTCCCTCCTCATTTGGCATCCCTTTGCCTCGAGCTGCGAGCTTCTCTCCATTGGATCTCTTTCTCTCCATTTCTACGTGCTCTCCTCCTCATGGGAGCACTTCTTTTGCTGTAATTCTCATTTCCAGCCCTCATTTGCTTGCTTTTAGAGCCTGTCACTACTATATACATCATTGGGTAAGACGTTGCATTGGCTTTTTTCCATTTTTGCTTCATTTGCATTTTGGAAAGGCCTCGTGTTGCCTTGGAAGGCCTCGTGTTGCCTTTGGGGATTTTTCTTGCAACAAGTACACCTTGGGACAGCAGAGTCTTTTGCAGACATAAGCTTTGAAGCTTGGGTAGATTTTTGGCACTTGATTCTGAGAGGTTGTCTTTTTCTCATTTGCTTTGCTAGTTGGTGCATTTGCCTTGTATTTCAGCACCATGTCTGGTGGCAAATATGATTTGTTTGGGCTGATTAGGGCCGATGACAAGCTTGATGGCACCAATCACCCCATGTGGTCATACATGATGGGACATGTTTTGGTTGCCAGGAATCTATTGCATATTGTTTCAGGTTCTGAGGCCAGGCCTACACGCATTGATACTGGTTCTACACCTCAAGCCTCTGCTTCTTTAGGTGATGGGTCTTCAGATGGTGATGGTTCTACTGCTACAGCTAGGACTCCTGCACCTCCTACTCGAGGTGCTTTGCCTCCTTCATAGGAGCAAATTTAGTGGGATGGTCGTGATGCCAAAGCACATGCCTTGATTCTTTCAGTGAAATGGGTTATTATCCCTCATATTCGGTCTCACAAGATAGTTAAGCAAGCATGGGATCAGCTTACATCTTTGTATCAGGTGTAGAATGAGGCGAGAGTTGCCTATCTCTGCAGGCAGTTGAAAGATTTAAAGCTTGATGAGGGTGGTAACATGGATGCCTATCTCACTAATGTGAGGGATTTGAAAGAGCAGTTGGCCAACATTGATGAGATTATTCCCGATTCTCAGCTGGTTTCTAATACCCTTGATGGGTTGCCTGATTCATATCAAGGCTTTGCTACTACATTGAGGTTGGTTGAAGGGGGTGATGCCAATCATTTCTCATTTGACCAGCTTGTTGCTCTTCTTCTTCAAGATGAGCAAAGTCGTGTGAATCGCAATGGTACTATGGCTAGTGATCAAGCATTTGCTGCCCATCACAAACAAAAAGGTAAAGGCAAGGTTTCAGTTGGAAAGACCTCTCATTCCCATGCTGATCATTCACATGGTGCCTCTTCTTTAGGGGATAACAAAAAGAAAAAGAGATGTAATTATTGCAGGAAACTTGGGCATGATATTTCTAAATCAAGGAAGCGCATAGCATCTAAAAAGAAAAAGAAAGATCTGGTCTTGCAGTATTTGGTTCTTCTAGTGCAGAAGATCGACATGAGTCTACTAATTTTGCATAAGACCACCATTGGGCTTCTTGGTTACATGTCAACATAATCCTGATGTTCATGATGCTTGTATGGCAGTTTCAAATGTTCGTGATGCTTGGTTCTTTGATAGTGGTGCTAGCAAGCACATCACTTCCTACAGGAAGTTATTCAGCTCATTGGAGCTTACATCTAGTGGGGGCAGTGTCACATGTGCTAATAATGCATCATATACCATGAAAGGTATTGGGAAAGTTGTTCTAACTTCTATCTCTAGTGGTATTGTCACTCTAGAGCATGTGCTTTATGTTCCATGCATTCATAAAAACCTATTTCAGCCATTGCTACATGTGGCTTTTAGGTTATTTTTGATGGTGTGAGGTGTGCAGTGTATGATGTTACACATGCCTTTACCCTGTTTTTGACTGGCACATTGTCTAGCGGTCTTTACAGACTTGATGCTTATGATAGATGTTCGAATGATGATGCTACACTTGCCAATGCACATGCCTATACAGACTTGATGCTTATGACAGATGTTCAAATGATGATGCTACACTTGCCAATGCACATGCCTTTGCTATATTGATTTTACCATGGCAGATACTCATTTGTGGTATGAGAGGTTTGGCCACCTCAATTTTGGAGCCGTCTGAAGTTATATAAGGAAGATATGGTTGTGGATCTCCCCAAAATGCATATGCCTTCCAAACATATTTGTGAACCATACTTACTGGTGGTAAGATGCACCGTGCTGCGTTTCCCAAGGATGGGAGAGTTGGTGCTTCATGTAAGCTTTATCTAGTTCATAATGATGTTTGTGGACCCATGAGGGTTGCAGCTCTTGGGGGGTTCTACTATTTTGTTACTTTTATTGACGATTTCACCCGGTACACTTGGATTTTTGCATTGAAATCCAAGTCTAATGTTTCTTCATGCTTCAAGCACTTTATTGCCTTGGCTAAGAATGAGCATTAGGGGAGAAATGGAGTCTCAAAAGGGCCTCATAAGGAATGGATTAGGGGAAGATTATGAAACTTAATCTAAGTCTATGTGGGGGGGTCATAATCAAGGCTCAGGTGGTTTTGGAAGCAATTAAGAGGGACAAGTCAAAAAGACATCCAGGAGGATATAAATATATGGAACTTGTGAGCTTATATTTACACATGATTGGTGGTTGCTTGGTGGTTAGGGCCCGAGAGTGGGGACCATGTGGTTGCGGGTTCAAATCTTCTATGGCATATTTATTATTTGGTGGAGGTAATGGGGACCATTTGGTCACGGGTTCAAATCTTCTCTGGTGCATTTATTATTTGGTGGAGGTGGTGGGCTTGGTGGGCACCCAAGGTGGCGATTTGGCCACATGTCAAGCCCGCGCATGTCGACGGCCTGCTCTGCCCCTACTCTCCACTAGACAGGCCCACTTGCACCTCCCTTGTTGACTTTTTTGACATGCCTTAAATGCACCCCCTCCCCACATTTTGAATTTTGGGACACATGGCAGAACATGGTGCTCCTTCTCCACGTTTGGTGGTTTTCTACCCCAAAACCATGGTATTCCTTCCCCCTTTTTCAAACTAAAACCACCTTTTTCAAATTGAAACCACCTATGACCTAAGCATAGTAAATGCAACATGCCACCTCAACATACCATTGCCCCACACAAAGGAGCATTCTCATTGGTAGAACTCAAATCCCTCTCTAATCCCTTGAAATTAGGAAACACTAATTGGAGGCCCCTCTTGAGACCCCATTTCTCCCCTAATGAGTGGGCTACACATTGCTCACATTAATACAGATAGGGGGGGTGAATACATGTCGAAGGAGTTTGCTGTTTTTTTGGCTGCCTGTGGCATCAATCATCGATGCACGGTGCTTTATACTCCTCAACAGAATCCCGTGGCTGAGAGAAAGAATAGATCAGTGATGGAAATGGCTAGATGCATGTTGAAAGGCAAACATTTGCCTAATAACTTGTGGTTGGATGCGGTCATGTGTGCAAATTACATCTTGAATATATCATGTCCTACAAAGGCATTGCAGACTATCACACCTTATGAGGCTTGGATGGGTCATAAGCCTCGCATTTCCCACATGTGGACTTGCTTAGCTTATGCTCATGTGCCTTCATAGAGATGCACTAAGTTGGATGATAAAGCTATTAGATGCATTTTTCTTGGGTACAATTCATAGAACAGGGGCTATAAGCTATATCACTCGGGGGGGTCACTATGTATAAACCCTCTATATCACGTGCGTTCAAAGCCTATATTAAAAGTCCCTTATCTGTAAAAAATTTCATTAATAAAATGTACCCCTTTTCTATAAAAATCTGTAAATTTTTTCCAAAACTATTTTAAATAGTCCCTTATGTATATTTATTTCTGTAAATTTTAGAAATAAAAAAAATCCTTCTGTTGAACTCACGTGACAGGGTTACATATGATGAGTGACCCCCCCGAGCTATATCAGCCCCACACGGGCAAGTGTTTTGTCAGTCGAGATGTTGTGTTTGATGAATCTTCCACTATGCCTTTGCTGGGCTATCATAAACAGCCTGTTGTTGATGCCCCAGACGTATTTGACAGCTTCATGACTTTGTTTCCATCCCGATGCTCGGGATGATGTTCCATTTGAGGTGGTCCCTCCTCCATCTATTGGTCATTTGCAGCCACATGTGCATGCAGAAATTCAGCCTGATATGCCTATCATTGATCAAGATCATTTGCATTGAGCTCATGAACAGGAAAGAGCAGAAATTTAGGAGCCTAAAAAGGTATACCGTTGGCTCCTTGACACATTAAAAGATAGCAAACAAGACACTCCTCTGCCAACTCATATGAGAGCAGCTGTCCAAAAAGAGCATGCTAGTTTTGTTGCTTATGCTTTGATTGCCACAGCGTGCAATGAAGAGCCATTATGTCATCAAGATGCCTTTCATAATGATTGTTGGATGAAGGCCATGCAAGCTGAATTGGATTCTATCCATCAGAATGACACTTGGGAATTGTGTGATTTGCCTTATGGCAAGAATGCCATTGGAACTAACTGGGTTTATTGCAAGATCAAATGGAAAGCTGATGGTTTAGTGGACCGTTACAAAGCCCATCTTGTTTGCTAAGGGGTATGCTCAGTAGCATGGCATTGACTTTGAGGAGACTTTTGCTCCCACTTCTAGGATCACTACCATTCAGATTGTTATTGCCTTTGCTGCCCACTTTCATTGGCAGATACATCAGCTTGATATTAAGACAACTTTCCTTCATGGGCATTTGCAGGAAGAGGTCTATGTTTCCCAACCTCCTGGCTTTGAGGTTGAAGGTTCTGAAAGCAAGGTATGCCGCTTGAAAAAGGCCCTCTATGGATTGAAGAAGGCACTTTGGGCTTGGTATTCGAGAATTCATTCTCATTTGCTCACACTTGGCTTTTAGAACAGCCCTACTGAGGCTACCCTTTACATCCGCAAGCATGGGACAAATTTGCTGATTTTAGTCCTTTATGTGGATGACATGCTTGTAACTAGGACACATGCTCAGCAAATTGTAGATTTAAAAATTGATTTGTAGCAAACATTTGCTATGTTTGATCTTGGTCTTCTGCACTACTATTTGGGCATTCAATTTGCTAGTAGTGATGAGGGGGGCATTTTGATGTCACAATCCAAGTACATTGGATAGCTTTTGCGGCATTTTCAGTTTAAGGATTGTAAGCCAGTATCCACACCATTAGAGACTTGTTTTCACTTCTCTTCTAAGGATGACAGTGGTACATGTGATGTCACTCTCTATCAAAAGACAAGCAGTTGGTTTTTTGATTTACCTATGCCATACGAGACCTGATCTACAGTATGATGTCTTACAGTTGAGCAGATTTATGCACAGCCCATCTATGCACCATTGGCATGCCGTGAAGCATGTTTTCGGATATCTTAAAGGCACTCAGCATTTAGGCCTTCTTTATGGGGCTGATACTTCACTTGTCATGCATGGATTCACTGATAGTGATTGGGCTGGTTGTTTTGACACTCGTGTGTCACATAGTGGCAACTGTTTTATGCTTGGTACTTCATGTGTTTCTTGGTTTAGAAAGAAGCAGAGTACAATTGCTACTTCTAGCTGTGAAGTTGAGTACAGAGCAGCTCTTACAGCTATAATGGAGTGTGTTTGGCTTCGGAAGCTACTTGCAGATCTTTGTGCATGTCAGACTGCTCCTACCATCATCTTCACTGATAGTCAGAGTGCTTTGGTTGTCGCATGGAATCCAGTTTTCCATGCTCACACAAAGCACATTGAGGTTCACTATCACTATGTCAGAGAGCGATTATCAGCTAGTGATATTGAGTTGTCTTATGTTCTCACTAAAGACAACTTGGGAGATCTTTTTACGAAGGCTCTACGTCAACCTAAGTTTGAGGCTTTTCGGCAAGCTTTAAAATTAGTACCTTTTGTAGCTTGATCTGTTGTACTCTGTACAGTCATAGGTTTCTATATCCTACGGGATGAACATGGGTCTCATGCTAAAGGCCGGTGAGACTAGACCGGCTTCTAATTTTATTACTAGGCCTTAGGGAATGCATGAGGCAGAGTTCAAGTTGAGGAAAGCGGAAGCGCAACGAGGGAGGGAGAGACTGAGAGAGTGGGTGGCTCCGGAGATTTTGGATCCAACATGCTCCAACGCATACTCCAAGGCCCTCAATGTCTACTCTCTCGATTGGATCATGAAGCAAATGTTCAATTTTTGGAAAGAGTGTCTGGATGTATATGTGAAAGTAGACTACCGCTTGCATACAAATTTTGTTCGAATGTCTCGTATAGATATTATTACAGATCTTATGTTGGAAAAGAAGGCAACTGCATGTACTGCTATGATTGATGTGAGAGAAAGAATGAGCAAGTTGAACATTAATCCACAGTTGGTCATGCAACCAATGATTGAGATGAGCGAAAGGATATAGTTGGGCATGTTGTATTTGAATTACAATGACCATATATTTGTACTAGACATTGAATTACAATGAACATATATTTGTATTGGACATTGAATAGCTACTTTGCCTGTGTCACTATCTTATTCTTGTACTTGTGTTTGATGTGTCTTATTCCATGGTTGTTTGTCTACCATCAACAATGACGATCCTGTGAAGAATATTGCCTCTATAAGTGCATACTGCGCATCTTCCAACAAAGGCCCTCGAAAGCTTTCATGCAAAGATGTTTGCCTCATCATTGAAGAAGGTGTTTGAGATGAACTCGGATTCTTATTTTCATGCATTCTTTCAGTGACATGTATATTGGCCTGTGAAACATTTGATTCGGTCTCTATTTCCAAATCTATTCTATCTACATCAATGTGCATCCCACTGGCCACATTATCACGTGTTGTGTTTGTGCATGCAAAAGCAGTGCCAAGCCTTGTTCCTCGACGAAGCCCTTTATTCTTTTCTTCCTTATCTATTTCTTCCCTAAGCCTTGTATTGACTTGAGATTACTGCCAAAGAAGTGATCTCTAATATGTGGGGCTCCACCACTCTTCTGCACTTTCCAATGTTTGCACACCCAGTCATAATACTTGCCATTTAAGTTATCGACAAATTGCCACTCAGCACCAGGCAACTTTTTGGTTTTTGTTTTTTGAATAGGATTAGACTCTGTAATCGTTGCTTGTGATGAGCATGGCTGATTGACTTGCACTAAACTAGGATTTGTACCATCTTCCATTGAATCGTTTGTTCTAGTATAAGGCCTAATTATTACAAATCCCTCACGAGAGTCAATAACTTCTAACTTGTAATAATGACTAAGGATTCTACATCTTTACATCAACCTTTATCACATAATTTTCCATGAACACATTTAAGCAATTAACTCACATTTCATAGAGTTTACAGTATGAACATGCAACAATGAAATACTAAACTAACATTTTACAAAACCAATAGGCAATAGCACTTAGATATACTCTAAATAATTAAAACATTACAAAATTAAAAAAACATAAGCTTTTGCATACCTGAGACCTAGTAGCAATCAATAATCTTCTCTCTAGAGTTACCAATGTATAATTTCAAAGCCTCTCATCCACCTCAAGTTCACTTTGCTCCACACTTGCAGAGTCCTTTCTTGAATAGTAGATTGGTTTCAACAAAATCAATGTCACTGAGAGCTTTGTCTTTGAACATTTTTAAAACCCACATGGAGTCAAGGGCCATAAAAGCACCCTTGCCTAAGAAGACAATTTTATCTCCTCAAAGACTTCCATAGGGACTACCAGCTGAGACAGCCTACCATCGTGGACATGGCAGGAGGCGACATACTTGGAGGCACTTTTGTGATGAGGGTTTGATTATTGAGGAGCAGTATATCCGGGCTACTGGAGCGCCCTTGCAGGTATTTAAAAGTACTTAAAAAATTATCAATGTTATAAATAAAGATTTCATTTTTCATACATTGATACATGTTGTCCCTCGTTTATAGGCTCCTGGGGATATTGAGGAGGTAGAAGGCAAGGATACTGAGGAGGAAGAAGGCGATGAGGAAGGCAATGAAGAAGGCAATGAAGATGGGAGTGAGGACGAGGATGCCTCTGATTAGTCGTAGAAGTAGTGCTAGCAATTCTTTTTTGTACTTGAAGCCATTGGCTTGGCTTCGTGCAATATGTATATACACTCCTCTTATTTTTTATACTTGAAGCCATAGATGGCTTGGCTTCGTGCTATATATATATACAAGCACTTTTTGTGCTATGAATTAATATAAACTCCTCTAATTTTTTTGGCATTCAATTTCCTTGTGCAATGCTTTATCAATGAATGTTTTGTGATGTAAACGTTTTATAGTTGTAATGCTTTATTCATAATTGTAATTATCAACTATAGACGTACATGAAATCATGCAAATGAAATGCGGTTTGTTGTAAGAATTGCATTGGACACTGTAGAAATGGGGTTCCTGAAACCAGACATCATACACAACATTTTGTTCAACCACACAACATTCTTTAAAAACTAAAATAAAATTTGCAAAGTGTCTATAAGCGCATCTTTCTTTTTTTAAATTTTTTTCTAAAGAGCATCTCTATTAGCGCATCTATAGGCACGTCTTTTTGTTATATAGACGCGCCTATAGACGTGGGTCTGTAGATGCGCTAATAGACACACCTGTCACCTTTTTTTAAAATTTAGTAAACGTGTCTGTACACGCATCTATGGATGCATTTTGTTGTTGTGACTCTAGATGGATCATGGGAAGTAAGAGCCGCCATCTAGAGGGGGCAGATTGCACCCCATGAAGCGTCTCTTTCTTTTCTTATTCATAGTTTCTTTGTTATTTTGAATCATGATTTGAGTGGCTCATTAATTTGTGGAATGGTTAATTATATCAAATGCACTAGAAGCTACTGTATTTGTCAATTGTTAACACGATAGGTGCTTTAATAATAGTGATGTTTACTACCAGTAAGCAGTGAAAGTCTAATAGCCAATCTTGCATATACCCTTGGATGAATCCTTTACATAAAATTTTTTGAAATTCATCCCATGTGAAAGGCTTTGTTTTTAAGTTCGGCTACCATGTTCATGGTTTTCCCTTTAACTACCCCTAAAGGGTCATTAAAGTAATACATAAAATTGAAATGACTCATCCATTAATTCAACCATGTCCCGATGCAATCCACAACTTGCTCTTTCTTCTCTATTCCATACAGCTTGGGGGATTCCCAAAGTCTTACAACTAATGATTCACATTAACAAGGGTAATCATGCCTCTTAGTTGTTGAACTTCTACTTTGAATTCGATAATGATAGTATCTTCATCTTCTTCTTCCTCCATTTTTAGATCATCGTGGGGAGGTTCTTGCTCGGTTCTTGATTGTTCAATATTTTGCTCTCTAGGAACAAAATGAGCCATCTAAATTAATATTAATGATGCAATATTAAGATTGTTTATGGTAAGCTCAATTTGTTGTATACGATTCTTCAAAGTAAGGTGAATCTTGAAAGTCCTTGGCAAGACTTGATAAATATAGAGTTTAATTCTATGTTGAAATCAATGCTTTCCCTAAGAAAAGTTATCTTTCAATAAAGAACTTACTAGTTTTCTTTTTAAGAGATGAGACTAGTACAAAAAATGTTAGAAATATATTTCTTTTTTTTTTTTTTTTTTTTTTGAAAAAGAAGGGCTAATTATATTACTTCGAGACAAGGCATACAAGAGACTCAACAGCAATGCTGGAGCACAGGGATAACTCCCACTTGCGAAACTACAAGCCACACAGGGCCAAGCAAAAACTGTTGCAAAATGCAGTCAAACCAAAAAACCCTAGTCTGGGTCTTCTGAAAACCAGTAAACCACGAAACCAAAAAAGCTACGGATCCCTGATGAAGTGAATCCTGGAAGTACTAGAACGTCTTCGAGACAGTGAATCATCAACTGATATGACTCCTCTGAGTCAACATCCAACAATCGAGGCCGACCAATAATCCCTGATGACGTGAATCCTGGAGATACTCGTAATCCTAGCATGTATGGATCCCTCCTCCGCTGAGCTCCCATCCATCGTGCCCGCCCGAGGATGCCAATAGGAAGAGACCTGCCAGCGTGAGCAACCACCACCTGACGGGGGGCGAGTCCGCACTCCAGTAGCCCGCTCCACGCACCTGCAGGCCTCAACCCACATGGGGAGCCTCCTGGTACGACAAGAAGAAGTAGAGCCAAAGGGGAAGGGATCCCTGAGGAAGGAGTCGAGGGCCGCCGCCCTGTGGAAAAAGAATCTTCGAGAAAAACTCTGAGTCTTGAGAAGCTTGGAGACCCAAGCAAGGAAGCCACCAGCCGACGCGACCCCTCTGGGTTGTTGTCCACGGGCCAGGTACAACCAGCTCCAGTGCACCACTCGCGGCCAGGAGATGCTGATGGGACAAGGGCAGCACAACCACCACCACGGGGAGGGACGAACTGGACTGCTGGGGGATGGCCATGGCCGATGTCGCCAGGGCAAAGCTGCGCGGAGAACTCCAACTCCGGAAGAGCAGGAGAGTGCAGGGCAAACCTCCTTCCGCCAAAGAAGTGCCACCGGAAAGGGAGAGACGCTTCCTGAAAGATGAACCTACTGCTGCTGTGAAGGTGCAAATGTGGAGGACCGCCAGGGCAAGGGAGACAGCTGAAGCCGAAGATACTCCCCTCCGAAGAAGTGCAAGGCCCCATGCCACAAGTGGCTCGACACCTCCAAAAGCCCGAACACCCCCGACCCAGACGCGTTCTACTCCACAGAGAGGGAGAAGGGTGCAAAAGACCAGCCTGGAAGACCACACTGCCACGGGAAGGGAGCCACCAACAAGCAGGCCAAGGCTGGGGATGCGCCATCCTGGAGAGGCTCACGGCTGGACCGGAGCAGGGGGGCAGCCAGTCAGCGGGGGGAGCACTCAGCCAGCGGAGGGGGCGCGCAGCAAGGCGAGCAGGGCGGCGACCAAGGAGCGAGGGGAGGGCGCGGGGAGAGAAGGGTGGGAGTGGCAGGGCGGAGCCTAGGCAGCGCGCGAGGCGAGGGCAGCAGTGGGCGGGGTGAAGGTCGCGTCTGTTCGGTCAATCCTTCCCATAGAAATATATTTCTTGAAAAAGTTTTTGACACATTTTCAACAATGCTTATTGCTTAAAGTAAAACCATGTTTATGCTTGAGAATTTCTTCTCCATGTAGCTTAAAAAATAAAATTCTTGTTGCTTAAAACTTAAAATCATCTTTGTGCTTTCTTCTCTAGTATGTAGAAACCATGTTTGTCCTCACTACTGTATGCATGCTCTTTGTACCAAACACACTAAAATCGTCTAGGAACACCACAATGTATTCATGTTTCTGAGGTGAACATGGAGTGTCACTGTGACTTTTACATTCTCTCTATTAGCATTTTCAATCCCATATAGAAGTAAGATTCTGAAATGTCTATTTAGCTGTGATGCCACGAGCAACTTGATCACGGCACTGTCTGTGTTGCTCAATCTGGAGGTTGAGGGTGTGAAGAAGGTTGAGGGAGTACATAGCTAATAGGAGCAAGATATCACTCTCATGTCCGCGTTGCTAAATCTAAGCTTGGAGGAGGCTGAGGGTGTGAAGCGACTACAGAGCTGATCAATGGCCTTAAAAAGATTCATAGAAACCCCAATGCCAGCGGGAAGAAGCCCCCAGCTTGTGTAGTTGCCGTGAAAAGGTCCCATAAGAGGCCATTTGTTATCAAGTCATTGCAGTAGAGTGGTTTCGAGAGGTCATGGTAGTACGTCCAATTTAACTCTATTACTAACGCTACACTCGAGTTAACTAACAATGCGTGCGACTGATCGTAGTTCGATCTTGCAGAAGTTGCCGGTCCAAGAAATCCGACCTTGTAGAATTTGCCGCGACCCAGAAATCAGTATAGTTTGTGATCGGTTGCCAAAATGGTGGAAGCGCATCGTCCGCACACGTCGCAAACATATTTATCCACATGGCCCCGACGTATGTCGCTGCAGAGAGGTCAACGTCGTTTGTCGCTAGACCCTTATTCAAAGATCCATAAACCATATTGATTATAGCTGCAAGCTGGACAGCCAACTTCAGTGTCGGTTGCACTGGACTCTCGAGCATCAAGAACAAAATTCGGAAACTTCAGTGTTGGTTGGGAGTGACTCACGGGACTCTCGAGCATCGAGAACAAAATTTGGATACTCAATCGTTAGAAAATCTACGTCGCAGCGTCGCAAATTAAAATTCAAGGACTCAGCCAAAGCAAATTTTGTGAAAGTTGAAGGTTAGCGCCAAAATCGAGGCAAGTTTGTATCATTAACTGCACAGGGTTCAATTTGCTTCCCAGCGCAATAAAATGAGTAAATCCATAGTTCAGGATATTGAGAATTAGACGACTGCACAGCGTCGTGGTTAAGTTGTAGTCGTTGCATGAACCGATCCGAAGCAGCAACTTACAACAGAGATGTTCGAGCTGATCGTCTTGTACCGGCCCGAACGTCGTATTGCTCTTATCGTGTGGTACTATTGTGAAGATGGAATAGGGCAAGCTGATCCAATCTGACTGATTGATAGTGTTACTAAGATCCCCACATGAGCATGGGCATATCATGCTGCCATTGTACAGGCCTCCGGCATGCTGGATCGGTGACGTCTATCGACACACCTACTGTGAACAGTCACAACCACATCTATGTATTCGACATTCTCTAATCAATACATCAATTCTATTCAACTACGCGCACGACTATGTTCTATATTGTATCAGGCTGGGGATGGACCCAAACTAGCCACTCCAAATCCATTTGTTAGTAAATCTAATGGCCCAAATGCGACTGCATGCAAGTGGTGCACCAGTGAATGTTGTGTGCGCCACACTATTATCACCGTTGGATTGTGTGAGATCAACAACTGTGAAAGAGATAAATCAACAACTGTAATCCAGCTGCATATGGTTGCTTCTTGATAGTCTTTTCATGAACTTTTCCATCACTGATACTCCCTCAAATGAGTGAAAGGAAGAATTGGAACACTTTTAGCGTTATCTTGATCAATTGTATGAGATTTGCTGTCACCTGGGTCTTCATCTGGATCTGCAATCGTTGTCATATTCATCGCATTCATCATCATCATCCATCCATTGTTCTTCATTAGGATCTTCTTTGTAGTCAGCCTCATTTTTTATCATTCTTTTCATGATCGTCTCCATGAGAGTCGTCTTTATTGCCATTGGGTTCATCTCTTGGATTTGGATCCGATTCGCCTTGGTCATTTTGGTCGTTAGGCTCTAGTTCGTCATCTGTAGCATTGTTATTGTCGCTGTCTATTTGGTCACTTGATTGTACAGCTTTTGGACGATTTGCATCTTATTTTCTTGCACGCGTGTGGCCTTCATTAGAGTCTACTACATCAGCCGTTGGAAATCCATCACCACGATTGGCCGAGAATGTTGTGCGCACCACACTATTAGCACCGCTGGATTGTGTGAGATCAAGAACTTCAAAGGAGATAAATCAACAACCTTGATGCTCGCCCCTAATCTGATGGCCAACATCGCTCATCACTGACTTTTATAATTCCTCTTTACGATGGTGAAAAAGTCAAAACATATAACAAGACTTTTTCCCACCAAAGAGGAGGAGGAGAGAATCTTGATTCTTTTAAGTTTTAATGCTCGAGGCTCCTCATTGGTATAGAGTCTAAACAAGGATTAGACCCGTTCTTAAGGGCCAATGGAAGAGGCCTTTTACATGCTAAAATTTTCTTAATTTTATACACACACACGCACGCACGCACGCATGCACCTGCATGCATGCATGCGTGCATGCACCAATGGATGCATGCACGCACACATGCACTCACGCTCGCATGAACACACGTACGCATGCACGCATGCACACACATACATATGTACATACATACATATATACATACATAGTGTCAACTTTTGCTTGGGTGTAGCCACTTGCGAAACTGTTTTTGAGGCCATTTTGGGGCCGCGATGCGACATTCTTTGGTGAGATTTTGAATTTGGGGTGGAACTCCACGCCCATTGGGAATTATTCTGGCATTATGATGCTGCAATGGCGTAATAATGAGATGCAAGCTATCATTTTGAACATTGCAAAGCTCAACACATGGCAGCTCTGCCCTGCTTTGCGCAGCACAATCTCTGGCCTGACTGCATCATGCAGCTCTGCCCTGCTTCATGCAATGTAGTCTCTGGCCTGACCACCTATCATCGCACAGCCTTTTGCCACATCTTTGCCACCTGCCATTGGGTAGCGCGTAGATGCAGATCATGAAAATTCAAGGTTGGCTTGGAGCAACCATCGCGCTATTATGGAGTTACCTATTTTTACTTATTATAGAAGGAGATTATAGAAGGAGATCTATGATGACCACTGTGCTGGCAAATAGAAGGAGATCATCTATGACAACCGCCGCACTGGTTCTTGGAGTTATATATTAGTGCACCAAGGAAAATATATTTCCTTATGCAACCAAGGAAAATGGAACTGTTGATATGGCCCTTGAGAAGCCCTTTAAGGACGACATATGGCCCTTGCCCCTAGAGGAGACCTTCAAGGGCCATATCATCAATTGAATTTTAGAAAAGTTTAATTGTACTTTTCTAGATGTATCTCCATGCAACCACCGCGGTGGTTGTTGAAGCTATTTTAGCACTATTTTGGTCCTAAACCAAGGAAAATGTAGTCTTACTTTACTAGTATTTTAGTCCTTGTTGCAATAAATCCTAAATGAGGGCAAAAGTATTCCAAGCCATTGTGGCCCAGTAGTGCCATCCAGATAATCATTCAAGCCAAAATTCGAGCCACTGCGATGGCTGGAGGCCCGGTGGTGCCATCCAGATAATCAACTACAATTTATGAAGTAAAAATTAAGCTTAAGAGATTACATCTACATCCAATAATAGGTTATATAGAAATTAACAACAATTTATACCGAGAGCCCCATGGAGCCAAAATTGAACAAAAGGTCCTACATTTATAAAAGCTCAGCAATTGTTGAGAGCCTTAGAGGCCAAAAGATTACATCCAGCAACGATAACCACTCAGCAATTGCTGAGTGGTTTATATAAAAATAAACAACAGTTTATACTGATATCCTCATGGAGTAGAAATTGAACAAAACAGATTACATTTATAAAAACTCAGCAATTGTTGAGAGCCTTAGAGGCCAAAAGATTACATCCAATCAGCCAAAAGATCACTGAGAGCCTTAGAGGCCAAAAGATTACATACATCCATTGCTTAGTGGTTATGAGCCTCGTTGAGAAACAGGATATTGGGTCATTGTTTGCTTGGGTGTAGCCATTTTTGTTGAGTTTCACGGACTTTTCTATATATAGGTATCTTGTATGACCCATAACTTATGCATTGCTCAATGGAATTCGGCAAACTTTGTCTTCAAGTTGTAGTACAAGTTAAAGCATTACAAGTGATATGTTGCATGTGAAACATGCATCCTGAAGACTATAGGATATAGCAACTTATTCAAAAACATCAAAATTTTGTTCTATACATACATGCAGCCAAGTAATCATTCTAAAGTACACTATGTGAGCTTCTACTCAACCCAAGGACACACCTAAATGAGATCATTATGCATGGGCTAACGGGCCTCCAATGTTGTGCTAAAGTGATGCATACCCATTTGACGGCATGCTCCATAACTTTTTTTTGATTTGTTGCAAACCAAAATGGATTGAAAATTTGTAATCCAAACTATTGGGACTAGTGCATGGTGGTCTTAAAACATTCATAGTTGTTGGTATTGGTATCTAGATTCACCCTAAAATGGAAGAAGTTGGAAATGTGCAAAGATATTTTAATAAATCCAACACTCTTTATACTTTTGAATTGTTTCTTTTTCCATGCACTTGCTTGCTATATGGCTCATAAGCATGCCAAAGGTCATTGCATTTAATAATACACAGCATCAAACCCGATAGAATGTCCCTTGGCCTATTTGTGTTTTGAAGCATTTTAGGCCACATGGCACTTGTTTGGGATATCCAAGTCTACTGAGGTGTATCGCCGGAGGGGGGAAAGTTGATGGTTGACATTTTGCTACTCTCGCAAATTTTGAATTTTCACACCTCCCGCCCATTAAATCTTGGAAGATTTACCTGCAAGCCCCCACATTGCAACCTGCAAGCACCTCGACGTGACCTTGCACAGAGTTTGGTTTGCCATTGTCTTCTTTCGGGTAAGTTGTCTTCTTTTCTTTGCTTGCCTCTCACCAGCTAGCTTCTTTGGATCTATTCTAGACTGATCGTGGCCATGGCATCAATGGAAACATGTAGCTTGCCATGGCTTGCACGAGAAGCAGACAGAGGTTGCGAGATAGGAAAGCCAAAAAGCCAAGTCAAGGCACAAGGAACATAGTGCGGGTCGAGGAAAGCGCTAGCACGGTATCGAATCGGCAACGGAAGACACTTTTGCAACATCTGCAAAGGAAAAAACAAGGAGAAGAAACAAGACTCCTTGCAGAGCGGTAGCAAGAAGCAGTTGCAAATGCATGCATTCGATCATTGCCATCGGAGTGAAGAACACGAGTTGTGGTGTCACAATTGGTGGGAGCATTCAAGGCAGCAACATCAGGCCATTCAGGTGATTACCAGTCTTGAGTCTTCACAAGCTTTAGCCTGCACCCTAAAGTTCATAGAGTAACAATCCTACCAACACCTCAGGAGATGCACGCCCAAGACATGATGCTCTCTAACCTGAGAAATGGCCTATAGAAAGTGAAAGGGGTGTACAGAAGAGGCAACACTAGCTATGTTGGTGTCCCTTGAAATAAAGGAGAAACAACTTGAGTGTACAATGTCAAAGATGTTGTCAATCAGAAGGACTAATGTGGCTCAGTGGTTGAACATAGAGCAGAAGAAATGCACGATCATCTCGATTCGAGAAGTGTGTGGGATTCAATAGAACGCAAGAAAAGGAGAGAAAGCCTAAGTGCGGAAGTCATTGCTATAGTGACGACGTTTTGGCACAAAAATACGAGAGTTTCTCGAAATAGAAAGGACATCTATAAGAAGCGGATAGGACGCAAGGTGTTTGAGGAGCACATCATACACATGCTAGATACAATGCACGTTAGTGGTGCCTAAACCAGCCCGATGGTTGTTTATGATTAAGATTTGGGAGAGTTTACTTGTTTCATTTCTTAAACCAGGCTTGGACTAAATGTGATTGTCCTAAAAACACCTATTTCATTAATTTTGGACTTTTTGTGTTGTTTTTGGACGAAGCCCAAAAATCCTTCCCAAATGAAAACTTTACTTTATGAAAATATCCTTTCCAAATCAAAATTTTACTTTCTAAAAAGTTCCTTCCCAAATCAAAAGTTCACTTTGTGGCACTATCATATTCACATAAAAATATTGTTTTTTCAATCTATACTTTTGCACCAACATGCAAGAATTTGAAATAATCCTATATTAGAAATTCTAGCTATATCTAAGTTATTTGTTAATTTAATTATTTTTAATATTTTTCCTTGACGTTTTTCCTTCCCAAATCAAAAGTTCAGTTTGTGGCTCTATCATATTCACATAAAAATATTGTTTTTTCAATCTATACTTTTGCACCAACATGCAAGAATTTGAAATAATCCTATATTAGAAATTCTAGCTATATCTAAGTTATTTGTTAATTTAATTATTTTTAATATTTTTCCTTGACGTTTTTCGTTGACGTGATAAATTTATAAATCCATGAAAGGAGACTTAAATATTTCATGAAAATAACATTGTCACTCGGCAATATGCACAAAATTTAACAAAACTTTTAATAAATAGAAAGAAGACATGATGCCATAAGACCCAAGTTTTGTATTGATCCAAAGAGGTATAATAGCAATTATAGCTTTCTTTATATGATTACATTGAGAGACGTTGCTCTTAGCTAGAGTCTTTATATCCAAAATGATATAGATTGAACATATCTTTACAATTTAAATTGTTTCTCTTAAAGAGCCTCAATTCGTGCCATCTGCATAATTTGACACCCCATTGTCTTATTGCTCAATGTCACGACAGTCCCTTGCCAGTTGCCATCTGCATAATTTGACCTAGGCTTGTCTTGCCAAGCCTTGCCCCTTGGGTGCATTGACTCCCCATTGTCTTATTGCTCAATGCGATAGTCCCTTGCCAGGTGCCATCTGCATTAACTCCCTATTGTCTTGCCAAGCCTTGACCCTTGGGTGATATCCAGTGCAAAATACAGGTGCCATCTGCATTAACTCCCACAAGTTATCTTGCCAAGCCTTGCCCCTTGGGTGAATTGACTCCCCATTGTCTTATTGCTCAATGTGATAGTCCCTTGCCAGGTGCCATCTGCATTAACTCCCTATTGTCTTGGCAAGCCTTGACCCTTGGGTGACATCCAGTGCATATTTTGACTCTCATTTGACATAGGAGGTGATGACTCTGATTATAATTGTCTTGGATTGGCTCCTTGCCTAGTACCCAAATAAAATCCTTCAATGGACTTCAATACAAAGCTTTAATCATGGACATTCTTCATTTGCGCTGTCTCCTTCTACTTCCTCCATGGCGAGCATCCTTAAAAATTCATGTATATGCAAAATAGTTTGCTGTGGTATTTTTATTTTTCCTTCTACCTCATATCCCATGTGCTTCTTTGATTTCTTTGCCCTTGAATGCCAAGACACTATGACTGTCTCCGTCGAAACTTGAGAGACCGCTTCATCATTTGGGACCCACTCCTTCATTCTCCTTCTTGCCCTTTGGCTCATACCATACTGCTGTAAATGTTGTAGCTCTCCCTTGGTCATCTCTTTGCACATCGACTACTTTTGCAACCCAAAACTTCACATTCTCATATTCATCATCCGATGGCCGAACCACAACAAAACAATCGACCTCTATATCTACTTGTGGCATAAACTCTCTCTTCTTCGGTCCACAATATGGACGTGGGAGTAATGATACAAATTCATTTTCAAAGACTGGAGCTGGGCGCAAATCGTTATGAACATTTGGCCAAAACATATTGCATTCTTCCTTGACATCCTTTGAGCCTCGCATTCTCTCAAGGTCCTTTATTAAATTTTGTGTCTTGTTAATTACAATGGTAGTGTGTTCTCTCCAAATAGGCTTCGAATCAGGATATCTCTGGAGCATTTCCTCTTTGTATGTAATAAATGATTTTAATCCATCTATTTCACAATTAGACCTCTCATTAAATTCTTGTATAGGAGCCCATGTTGGATACCTTTCCTTGCTGGGAATTGAAGTTAAGAGACAATAAGGTTCTTCAGGTTCCCATTTTGTATCATGAGAACACTGCTGCCATTGCATTACGGGTTTTTCATCTTTAAAAAAAAAACAAAAGTAGTGTGGATTGGTATGACCTGTCAATGCATCACCACCCGTTTGTATGAAAGGTAGAATGAAGCTCTTCCAATCATACATTCTTTCGAGCCTCTCACATATTGTACTTTCCTTATGACCACCAACTTGCCTGCCACATCTTCTTACCAAGTCGTCTATTGTCTCCACATCCTTGCATTTAAGCTCCCTTGAGACTATCCTAAAAACCTGATCGATATCCTCATGTGTATGCCCAACATACAAAAATCCACATTCGACCTCATTGAAGATTCGATGAGCAACTAGCATGGAGCAGAATGCAAACATGAGTACATTCTTATTTTCTCGCCAGCAATTCTCAGCTTGTATTCTCAAAGTCGGTGGCAGGCGACCTTTTTCTGCATGTACATTGCGAATTGCCTTCATAATAGATGTTACAACTTGATTGCTATCATGTAGATGCAAGGAATCAATCCATATATCTGCAAAGAACTTAATTCCATGCACTAACACTCCAAATAGATGTGTCTTTAGAAAGTGCTTTCCTTGTAATTTAGGTGGAGCGGCAACAAAACGAGGCAATGTTGTTGTATTCTGATCCATGCCATCTACAATAAGGCACATATAGTCATCAGGATGCGAAATAGCTTGCTCCTTCCAAAATGCATATTTTTGTCTGGAATGTCGAATAAGGTCATGATGAGATTTTCGGTTTTTTTTGTATAATTCCCTTTGATTTGGACATGTTGCACTCTCGATCGCTCGCTTTAAATCATCACAGACATTGCACTTTGCATTTTTTGCCTCCTTGGGATTTTAACATATCCAAAGTTCTTCTTCCAAAGAGTATACAAAGTATGAGAAGAAGCTACAGCATCCCCTCTTTGCCTTTGCTTTTCTGCAATAGAGTCAAATACTTCGAGCTTTGTCAAGCGCATTGGAAGGTGCATTTCAGTGATCGCATCACTGTTAGGGAGTTTGGTAGATATATGGGGTTGAGGCAAAGCATTTTCATGTATGAAGTCTTGCAAAATTGCTGCTGCCCTGACAGTTGAGATTCTTGATTTGGACCTTCCTCTATTACCGTGAATGCTAAATTTGTTGCCGCCCTTTGCCTTGGTGACTAAATCCCAATATGTACCATGGGATAATCCAGTAATATTGCGATATGCCTTATTGCAAATCCTTTTTCCATTTACGAGAGGTTTTACCTTTTGTCTTGAACTTAGCCTTTTATTGCCATTCTGAAGAAAGCAAGAGAGACTTGTGAGAAGGTATTCATTTCTTTCGCTTCCTCTTCTTTGCCACACGTGTCCTCTACATTCCCTGATGTCTGCAAGATCAATGAAGCGCATACATCTTCGCTTACAACATAGATATCCCAATGCATTTAACATGTTCTCCTCCTTCATTACTCTCTTCCTCTTTGGTTGCTTTTGTGGATCTGCCTGGATTCTCTTTCTCTTCTCGGGGGGATCACTCATCATATGTAACCATATCACGTGAGTTCAAAAGAAGGATATTTTTTATTCCTAAAATTTACAGAAATAAATATACATAAGGGACTATTTAAAATAGTTTTGGAAAAAATTTACAGATTTGTATAGAAAAGGGGTACATTTTATTAATGAAAAAATTTACAGATAAGGGATTTTAAATATAGGCCTTGAACGCACGTGATATAGAGGGTTTATACATAGTGACCCCCCCGAGTTTCTCTTCATGCATATGTATGACCGTTTTCGTTCCTCGTGCACGTTGTTATCTGTATTTATGCACTTCTTCTCCTCACATTTGTTTGTAACCAAGCATCCATGATTGGTCGTTGCATCCTTGTTCATATCACAATCAAAGTTAAATACTGAATAATCCTCTGTTGATCTCATCCTCGTTTTTAACATACTCTTAGGACCATTCAATGAATTCAATATTCTACGAGAGTATTGAGAACCTTGAAACTCTTCCACTCCTGAGAGAACATCACTCATTGGGACATCTTGCATGGCTTTCACAAATCCACAACCTTGATTGACACCAGGTTTGTTAATATGCATGAACTCATCCACACTTGACAAGACATCGCTATTGAAACCTTTGCCCTTCTCACTGTGCAAGAATTCATCCACCCCAGATAAGGCTTCGCTTCTAAAATCATTTTGTTTCTTGGAACCAATGAACTGATCCACTCCAGATAAGATGTCACTTCTATAATTGAGTATATTGAAATCATCCACATTTGAAGTGATAGATCCTGGCACATGGGCACGCTTTTTAGGTCCTTTGATATTGTAGTATACGTTTTCTTTATCATTGAAAACCACGTGCCTCTTTCTCATGTTTAAAAAATGCATGCTCCATCTCATATTCTTGCCTACCTCATAGTAGGGATCACATAAGGATGTTATGTTATCAACCATACCATCATCAGTGACCTTTAGAATCCTCATCTGCGCAAATGACCATTGCTCCACTTGTTCAAATCCCAATACTTCACCTTCTGCTACAATCTTATTTGCAAATGATCTCATTTGTAAAATGTCCCCTATAGTAAAATCCAAGGTGGTGCACTTTGTATTCTTGATAATGTCTGTTGCATAAGTCTCATCTTTGTCCCATGCTATAAATGATTTGTTGGATGTATTGTAGGGCATAACATCTCCAAGTGTTTCCATATCTCCACATTTATACTTTAGCTCAACATGTGTGCTAAGAATCTTTGATACAGTAACTGCCACCTTATCTTCGCCAAGTCTTTGAAAGTGGCAAAGTGAATTGGGATCACTATCATGGATTGTAGCAAATGCAACTACTTCTCTTTTGCTACATAAAATCACATCCATCCCTGGAACAAAATCTATAGCCATCTCCTTTGTGAGAGTCCTTCGCAAGCAAGCTGCAGTAGCAACAATTACATAAATATTAGTCTCTTTTTAATAATCTACTCATTTATTATAATTTTTAATTAGTACTTAATTTATTGGTGGGAGAAGTTATCCGATCAAGTACTCATCAGATGGACATGCCAAGTTATCCTTTACATGGTCAATCAAGCATTAAATACTATTTTTGCTCTAGTGTCATGCACATCCATAAAAAAACATGAGCCTACTAGGTATGTTATCCAATCAAGCACTAATGGGATGCGCGTGCCACTTTGCATGTAAGTCAATTCCACCTAGTTGAGGTGTACAAAAAGTGTTGTGCCCATCGGATATGCTTTGCATGGTCCATCGAGCATTAAATACTATTTTTGCTCGTGTCATGCACATCCGTAAAAAAAACACACTGCCCATTGGATATGCTTTGCATGGTCGATCGAGCATTAAATACCATTTTTGCCTTAGTGCCATGCACATCCGTAAAAAAACACGCTGCTAGGTGGGTTATCTGATCAAGCACTTAGGCGATGGGCATGCCACTTTGCATGTAAGTCAATTCCACCTAGTTGAAGGTGTGTGCAAAGTATTGTGCCCATCGGATATGCTTTGCATTGTCGATCAAGCATAACACACCGTTTTTGCCTTAGTGTCATGCACAACCATATAAAAACACGGCCATAGGTGTGTTATTCAAATAAGTACTTATCAGATGGGGGCTCCACTTTGCACGCAAGTCCGCTTTAACTACATTGAGGTGCGTGCAAAGTATTGTCACCAACGGATATGATCTCGGGGGGGGTCACTCATCATATGTAACCCTATCACGTGAGTTCAAAAGAAGGATATTTTTTATTCCTAAAATTTACAGAAATAAATATACATAAGGGACTATTTAAAATAGTTTTGGAAAAAATTTACAGATTTGTATAGAAAAGGGGTATATTTTATTAATGAAAAAATTTACAGATAAGGGATTTTAAATATAGGCCTTGAACGCACGTGATATAGAGGGTTTATACATAGTGACCCCCCCGAGGATATGATTTGCATGGTCAATCACGCATTATACACCATTTTTTCCCTAATGATATGCACATCCGCAAAAAAACACGCCATTAGGTGTGTTATCTAACCAAGTACTTATCGAATGGGTGTGACTCATTGAGAACATTTCAATACCACCTAGGTTAAGGCGTACGAAAAGTTTTGTGCCCATGGGATATCATTTGCATGGTCGATCGAGCATTAAATACTATTTTTGCTCTAGTGTCATGCACATCCGTCAAAAAACACGCTACTAGGTATGTTATCCGATCAAGCACTTATGGGATGCGCGTGGCGCTTTGCATATAAGTCTATTCCACCTAGTTGAAGGTGTGTGCAAAGTATCGTGCCCATCGGATATGCTTTGCATGGTTGATCGAGCATTAAATACCATTTTTGCCTTAGTGCCATGCACATCCGTAAAAAAACACGCTGCTAGGTGTGTTATCTGACCAAGTACTTATCGGATGGGTGTGCCTCATTGCAAACATTTTAATACCACCTAGGTTGAGGCGTACGAAAAGTTTTGTGCCCATCAGATATGCTTTGCATGGTCGATCGAGCATTAAATACTATTTTTGCTCTAGTGTCATGCACATCTGTCAAAAAACACGCTGCTAGGTATATTATCCAATCAAGCACTTATGGGATGGGCGTGCCACTTTGCATTTAAGCCGATTCCACCTAATTGAAGGTGTGTGCAAAGTATTGTGCCCATCGGATATGCTTTGCATTGTCGATCAAGCATAAAACACCGTTTTTGCCTTGGTGTCATGCACAACCATGAAAAAACACGGTCCTAGGTGTGTTATTCGAACTAGTACTTATCGGATAAGGGCTCCAATTTGCACGCAAGTCTGTTTCAACTAGGTTGAGGTGTGTGCAAATTATTGTCACCATCGGATATGATTTGCATGGTCGATCACGCATTATACACCGTTTTTTCCTTAGTGGTATGCACATCCGCAAAAAAACACGCCCTTAGGTATGTTATCTGACCAAGTACTTATCGGATGGGTGTGCCTCTTTGACAACATTTTAATACCACCTAGGTTGAGGTATAGGAAAAGTATTATGCCCATCGGATATGCTTTGCATGGTCGATCGACCATTAAATACCATTTTTGCCTTAGTGCCATGCACATCCGTTAAAAAACACGCTGCTAGGTGTGTTATCCGATCAAGCACTTATGCGATTGGAATGCCACTTTGCATGTAAGTCAATTCCACCTAGTTGAAGGTGTGTGCAAAGTATCGTGCCCATCGGATATGCTTTGCATGGTCTATTGAGCATTAAATACCATTTTAACCTTAGAGCCATGCACATCCGTAAAAAAACACACTGCTTTGTGTGTTATCTGATCAAGCACTTATGCGATGGGCGTGCCACTTTGCATGTAAGTCAATTCCGCCTAGTTGAAAGTGTTTGCAAAGTATTGTGCCCATCGGATATGCTTTGCATGGTCCATCGAGCATTAAATACTATTTTTGCTCTAGTGTCATGCACATCCGTCAAAAAACACGCTGCTAGGTATGTTATCCAATCAAGCACTTATGGGATGGGCGTGCCACTTTGTATGTAAGTCAATTCCACCTAGTTAAAGGTGTGTGCAAAGTATCGTGCCCATCGGCATGGTCGATCGAGCATTAAATACCATTTTTGCCTTAGTGCCATGCACAACCATATAAAAACACGGCCATAGGTGTGTTATTCAAATAAGTACTTATCAGATGGGGGCTCCAATTTGCACGCAAGTCCATTTTAACTAAGTTGAGGTGCGTGCAAAGTATTGTCACCATCGGATATGATTTGCATGGTATGCACATCCACAAAAAAACAAGCCATTAGGTGTGTTATCTGACCAAGTACTTATCAGATGGGTGTGCCTCATTGAGAACATTTCAATACCACCCAGGTTGAGGCGTACGAAAAGTTTTGTGCCCATCGGATATCCTTTGCATGGTCGATCGAGCATTAAATACTATTTTTGCTCTAGTGTCATGCACATCCGTCAAAAAACACAGTGCTAGGTATGTTATCCGATCGAGCACTTATGGGATGGGCGTGCCACTTTGCATGTAAGTCGATTCCACCTAGTTGAAGGTGTGTGCAAAGTATTGTGCCCATCGGATATGCTTTGCATTGTCGATCAAGCATAAAACACCGTTTTTGCCTTGGTGTCATGCACAACCATGAAAAAGCACGGTCCTAGGTGTGTTATTCAAACAAGTACTTCTCATATGGGGGCTCCACTTTGCACGCAAGCGCTTTTCAACTAGGTTGAGGTGTGTGCAAAGTATTGTGACCATCCGATATGCTTTGCATGGTCAATCATGCATTATACACCGTTTTTCCCTAATGATATGCACATCCGTAAAAAAGCACACTCTTAGGTGTGTTATCTGACCAAATACTTATCGGATGGGTGTGCCTCTTTTCAAACAAGTCAATACCACCTAGGTTGAGGTGTAGGAAAAGTATTGTGCCCATCAGATATGCTTTGCATGGTCGATCGAGCATTAAATACCATTTTTGCCTTAGTGTCATGCACATCCGTAAAAAAACACGCTGCTAGGTATTTTATCCGATCAAGTACTTATGAGATGGCCACACCACTTTGCATGTAAGTCAATTCCACCTAGTTTAAGGTGTGTGCAAAGTATTGTGCCCATCGGATATGACGACGAGCTTCCATGCATCGAACAGAGTGGCGTAGTGGAATCAGCTCTCGGCACTTGACACATAGAAGATGCTTCATTTTTTTTATCCGCCTCTCCCAAATATTGGCCTCTAAGTCAGTGAAACAGGCCGCCATCAACGATTGAGAAAGCAGAACCGGGCACGAGCTAATTCATGACCACAATGGGGCATCTCTTATAATGATTGTTATTTCCTGTATAGAGCAAACAGTTATTGGAAAAATACATGGATGTAATAGTAGGTTTCATTGAATGGAAGCATTGACTAAATGTGATTTGATTTAATATACCAGGCAATGTTTTCTACAACAGTGGATATCTATAGTTTGTTCTATAAAGTTTCATATTAATTCTCTTAAAATGTACCACTTTAGGATAATTGTTGTATTTAGTTAGACAGGCTAACTTTTTCTTACAATGTGAATCATTGATGAAGTGTACTAGGATGTAGTGGTTATTAGGTACTAGGTTGTCTATGGGATCTTGTAGATGAGGTATACATGTAGGCAATGAAAAAGAATGATGGGGCATGGATTACTTTAAAATGCTCTGTTAATAGAATGGATATGGAGGTATGGATGCCCATGGTAATATTTAATGTATTAAATAGGAAATTGAATTACATTTTAAAGCAATTATTCATGGTCTCAAATTGTCATCCCCATTATTTATTTACAATGAAAGAAAAATTGTTGGGGAGACCATTGGATAATGTTTCTTTAGAAACATTTAATTTTCTATAGTACGATAAATGAATAAAATGCATACTTCTCTTTTAAAGACATTTGAATTCTCAATAAGTCTGGGTGCATAAATAAGGGGCTTAGACCTTTGTAAAGCCTTTATTACATTTGTCCAAGACCATACAAAGAGATTGGGACTCTTTCTAACCTTTATTACATTCATTTCCTACACAACACTTCTTTAGCCTTCATCTCCTACCACCTTTACACATCCCTTCAATGGCCACCCCTCATGAACCATACCACAATATCGTGGCAACATCTCCTTATGTGAGCAGAGAGGAGGAGTTGTACGAGATTTTTGATTGTGAGATTGACATCATCAACACAATGCAAAAGCCCACAGATATTTTTAGCGACGACGCCATAGAGTATGTTCATAGTTACATCCTCCAATTTGTTGTCTAACTTTCAATTTTATGTGGATTATCAAAGTAAAGGTTTTAATGTGGATTATCAAATTTAAGGTTTTAGTGCTTATGTGAGCTCAAGTGGACAATTATTGCACAAATGTTTTGGGGCAAATGCAAATTTGTTAATCGAATACATTTTCCTATAGGAGAAAATATCAAATAAATATAATATGCACCAAAATTTTAGAAATTTTGAGCCTATGCCCAAATGGCCAATTTTGGGAAAATTATTTGGGGAAAATGTCAATTTCTTGTTTAAAGGCACTCTCCATGGTGCCCTCAACGCTTCCCCCAAGCCAATTTGATAAGAAAATGCCCAATCGGGGAATGATGAAATTGTCATTTTAGTGAAAATAATAACAAATGTAGTTCTATGGGTTGGTGTTTTGATTAACTCTAAGACTACAATTAATCATCTAAAATATGGTTTGTGTGAAAGATTTCTTGCATCATTTGAATATAGTGTATTTGAGATTATTCAAGGTTAGTGTTAGATTACATTTAGTTATTTGAAATATAGCTTGTGTGTTCAAGATTTCCTACATCATTTGAATATAAATTTTGCTCATGGCCCAAAAAATCACTTATTAACTACCATGTCATAGCTCATCTTTCTCCTGTACAAAGGCATAAGAAAAATAAAGTTATGGTTGGCTTAGTGTTTGGGACACCTAAATGGTCAAATTTGTCAACCTACATGGTCACATTTGTTGATAATTTTTGAGCAAAGTAAAATTTTTGAGTGTTTGCACCTGTGGGAACACTTCCCCGAAGTCAAATTGCCAAGAAAATGCCAAATCAAGGCCAAGTGTGAGCTGGCACGAATTTGGGCCAGACGATGCCATCGTTTGGACCAAATTCGTGCCGGCTTGCACTTAGCCTTGTTTTGGCATTTTCCAAGAAATTTGACTTGGGGGAAGTGTTGAGGGCACCATGTAGAGTGCCTTTGAACAATAAATTTGCATTTGCCCCAAAATCTTTTTCCAAAATTGCCCACTTGGGCAAAGATCCAAAAATTCCAAATTTTGATGATTTCCATGAAAGCTTTTATAGATTTGGACCTCCATGTGTGCACGTATCTATCTGTGTAAGAATATGGCATTTGCCCCAAAATGTGGCATTTAGACCTACATGGTCAAATTTGATGATATTTTTTGGGGCAATGTAATTTTTTGAGTGTTTGCACCTGTGGGAACACTTCCCCTCCAAGTCGAATTGCCTAAAAAATGCCAAATCAAGGCCAAATGCGAGCTGGTGCAAATTTGGGCCAGACGGCGATGGCGATGCTCGTCTAGCCCAAATTCGTGCTAGTGCGCACATGCCGAAAAAAAAAATTTTGGTTGCCCTTTTCCCCTCTCCTAGTGTCCCAAACACTAAATCAACCACCATAAGTTTTTCTCTTGGACTCCAATTTGGACGTTTCTTATGCCATTGCGATGGGAGCAAGATGAGCTACAATGTTGTAGTTAACAAGTGATAATTTGGGATAAGACCAAAAGTTATAATTGATGTATTATCAATTTCAAGAGAAATTCTAGTAATCCTAAATGCCGACTAATCTAAACACACTAAATTCAAATGATGTAGGGAATCTTGAACACACAAGCCATATTTTAAATAACTACATGCAATCTAAAGTTAATCCAAACACTAACCTTGAATAGTCTCAATAAACTATATTCAAATGATGCAAGAAATCTTTCACACAAGCAATATTTTAAATAACTAAATGTAGTCTAGAGTTAATCCAAACAGTAACCCATACATTTAATAACTACATTTATTATTATTTTCACTAAAGTTACAAAACCAAACCTCACCAAAATTGCTTAGACATCCTATCCATGGTGTTAATAAGCCATTACCCTTTAAATTATTTAAGAAATTGCCATTTGGTCCGTAGTGACCTCTGCTACTTATTATGACATAGATTATGATTTTACTTAAAATTATGAGAATGGTGCTTGTCCTCTCTCAGAGGCAACATTTCTATTTATTTTGTACTAAAGAAAAATAAATCTTCTTAAATAAAGAAAGGTGACATGTTTTATTTTTGGAATAAAAGAAGACCAATTGCATTAGAAAGGGCAAGTACAAAAAACCTCCATTCGGGAGCCAAAAATAGTGTCTACAAAAGAGCACACTATAATACAATAGGAGTCCTCTAAAGGACAACAACACCTGCCAACTAGATATGATATAGATGGCTTTAGTGGTAAGTGCTAAAGAATGACCACTTCCCTTACATCCGCCTCAAAAAAATGGTAAATAACTTTATAAGACTCTATCAATAAACTTCCCTCTAGATTTGACTGCCTGAATCATTTTGGCCCTCAATGCTCAATATCCTTGAAATCCATTTGACATTGCTTCCATGCTTGGAACATTCTGAATGATGTTTATCCAACAAACTGCAAGGAGAAGGCAATTAAGAATCTCTATAATTGAGGGAGCACGTCTACTTCTTGTTGGTAACATGCTGAAATGGAACCATGAGAGTATGTGAGAAATAAGATTGGAGTTAGGGAGGTAGAGCAAACAAAAAATATAACATGACAATGAGCATGCATCATGTAGCTTGCATCCTCCTATGCTTTGTTGCTCCACCATCTTCTACCAAGAATGGATCCATGAAAGGATTCGAAAAATAGATTTGCAAAATGGAGTCAAAGCAACAAATATTTCAAAGTAGCACAGGGTAGAATAGGATCCATGGAAGCAACAAAGTTTTCACTTTAGAACATAACAAAATGGTGAGAAGAAATTGGAGGAGTTGAAAAGTGATTATGGTGAAAAGAAGAAGGATTTAGGGGTTAGAAAGCGATTATGGTGATAAGAAGAAGGATTTTAGTGGTTGGAAAGTGATTTGTGTGCATCAGCATGGTTTGGAAAGGTTTTAGGACATTTTTGGCACTTGAAAAATTTTAAAATTTTGGGGGGAGTGGTACCCGCCGCGAGATACTTTTTGGAAATGGGGACCATGCTGGGGTGTAAAGAGGGGAAAAGTTTTGCAAAGTGGGGGGGCCTCCAAGTGGGACAGGAAAGTGCACTTTTTGCCTAGGGAGATGTACTTTTTAAGATTCATATGGGGGTGATGGGACCCTCCACTCGTACAAAGTATGATGGCTATTGGTTCCCATTTGCATATCAAGAACATACATTTCCACGTTTTTGCTCAAGCATCCCCTCTTCTGGTTTGAAATAATGCCCTGATGGAGTTCTAGTCATGAAAATGAGACCCCATGGCCACGATACTTTGATAGGGACTCAAAATCACCTAGATTGAGGCCTGTACAAAGTGTCATGGTGGCTATTAGATCCCATTTGAATGATCAAGAACGAAAATTTCCATGTTTTTGCCCATGCATCCCCATGCATCCCCTCTTCTGGTTCAAATTATGCCCCTGTGGCCACGATACTTTGCAAGAAACCATGCATCCCCTATTTTCTTTCAATTTAATTCCCCAATGGAGTTCTAGTCATGAAAATGGGACCCCATGGCCACAATACTTTGATAGGGACTCAAAATCACCTAGATCGAGGCCCGTACAAAGTGTCATGGCCATCGGATCCCATTTGCATGATCAAGAATGAACATTTCCATGTTTTTGCCCATGCATCCCCTCTTCTAGTTCAAAATAATGCCCCGTTGGTATTCTAGTCATGCAAATGGGACCTGATTTCCACAATACTTTGCAAGGGACTCAAACTCACCTATATTGAGGCCCATGAAAAGTGCCATGGCCATGAGATCCCATTTGCATGATCAAGAATGAACATCTCCATGTTGTTCCACATGCATCCCCTCTTTTGGTTCCAAATAATGCATCGGTGGTGTTTTAGTCATGCAAAAAGAACTCAACAGCCACAATACTTTTCAAGGGACCAACAATCACCCCTCAATCCCCTAGTTTAAGTTGCATTGTAGCATCATAACGCAGCGCAGATGCTACGGATCATAATGCAGCACAGACGCTACGAGGAATAGAGATAAAACAATAGTGCAACATCTATGGACAGAAGAGGATTACCAAAAGGCGAGCGACAAAAAGCGAGCGAGCCAAAAAAAGCGAGCAATAAAAAACAATAAAAGATTTATAAATCCCCCATTTCAGTAGCAAAAAATAATAACTTATTCAAAAGTCCATATGTTTCCTCAATGCTAGAAGGTTAAATATGCATATAACTTTCTAAGCCACTAACGCTAATTTCACATCATCCATGAGATAGTTTGTATGTTCAATTTCCAATTCATTGTTTGTATTGAAGACAAACCCTATAGTAACTGCAATCAAGTTCTCTCTTTCCACTAGAGTAATTGAGATCATCAATGCAACCTTTCACACAGGTGGGGTTTTTCCAAGGACTCCTTGCACGGATTAGTCTAGATTCCATGCATATGTAAATGCTTAGCTTTTTTAACTTTGTTCACTCTTGGAATGAAACCCATATTTCTTTGTTACTGGAAAAATATCCTTCCCTAATGATTTATTCTTAGCTCCCACTAATCTAACCAATGCAACAAATTAACCACAAATTCATATTTTGGTGCATTAAATTTTACTAGATGGTGCACAAAGACATGATAATCATCTATAGTACGCCTTGCCATTTGATTTGATATGTAACATGACCCTGTTTGGACTTGTAAATCAAAAGATACAAGGATGTGAAAATGCCCTCTTTTGGGCCAAAATAGGGAGCGCGTTCCCTGTTTTGGCCCAAAAGAGGGCATTTTCACATCCCTGTATTTTTGCAAGATGTCAACATATGATTTTTTTGGCCCAAAAGATGAGTTTTTAACATCCCTACATCTTTTTATTGTCAAATATAAATGGCATAATGTTACATATCAAATCAAATGACAAGGCATGATTAGATCAATATCATGCCTTTTTGCACCATCTAAAAAAATTGTGTGCATCAGAATATGAATTTTGTGAGATTCTGTCCAATTTTTTGCTCCAAGTTTAAAGCAAGGTTTCCCATAATGGGGAGTGAGAAGACACTGTCTATTTTGGCAAAAAAAAAACGAAAATTTAACATCCTCTACCTTTTAATTGCACTCTGGGGATCACTCTTCATAAACCCATAAAGCATGTGCAAGCAAGCATGTATTAAAAATTACCCCTATTCTTGCAATTTACATTTTGTCATGTAAATGGTTGAACCCATGTATGTGTTTACATTTTAAAATGTCTACATATATAAATTACATTAAGTTGCTATTTTACAAATCCCCTCATGCACACAAACAACATGTAAGTCCCCCCACTAAAAAACACCCCTCAATGCACAAAAGTGGTATGTTACATGTTTATGAGTGACCCCCCAGGATAATTGGCAAACCCAAATGGGGTCATGTTACAATAGTCCTTAACTTTAGACTACTCAATTTCAAGAAATGTGACACATAACCACTCTTTTGAATACTTTATACTTCAAGCAATTATTTTATAAAAAACTTAGATTCTTTCTTTGCTTGCTTGATTTTCCAATCACTTCAACTAATTGTCGCTCGCTTTTTTGGGCTTGCTCGCTTTTTATCGCTCGCTCTATTGACTGCCTCCAGACAGAATACAGAGAACACGAATAGAAGATCTCAACAATGTGCAACTTTGTATTCTTGAAGCAAGAGCTCTCTCAACAACTGTGTAAAGAATAGAGATGGAATGCTAGTAATAGCATGTGTACAAGAACCAATTGTCGGTTAGAGACCATTGAAGACTCAAACCGCTTGGAGGACTAAACCACCAACCATTGCGGCTAGCCTACCCTCGCACACCCCTCATAGTCACTGCTACTTGCTAAGCTGCATGGTTATGCAATAACACATGGCACTCACGGTGGAATGTGCAAATCCACAATAGTCACCCATCCCCTATGATAGATATCAAATAGTGTGTGTATGTGCATCAGTGCAACAATCATTTTGGGCATAGCCTCGACCGAGAACTAGGTGCAGTAAGGTTATCACAATCCTTCACTAATTACGCATGAACAAAAGCATCTCTTTTTGAATCTATCTAGAATTTAAAAAATGAAAACATCAAACTGTCATCAGCTTATTAATGCATGTCTGAACGTCCTAGGCTGTCATTGCCTGCGTGTGATAGCACACTACACTCCGGGATCTATTTATCCTAAAAAGCCACCCAAAAGCCATCGCTGGATCTCTACTCTTCATCCGAACTAGAAATGCACTGAACAAGTGCATCAGTTACCCCAACCTTGCTTAGTCCTGCATCATTGCGTTCATGACACTCCAACCACAATTGCTTTGCTGGTTTTGTTCCACTCGAACTTGCATCAGCAGTTTCCTACTGCCTCCTCCACAACCAAAGCTTCAACCTCCGATCTTGCTCCATATTCATCAACCAGTGCAAAGAATGCGGATTTTACCAATCCACCGACTGATGCTACTCAGGCCATTGTTTAGTAGGCAGAACCTCCTCAATCCATGCACCTTGTGGCAATTGCTGTTGCCAATGTTCTTCTTGTGTGTAGCTAGCCATAGCTGGATTACCAGAGGCTCAAATGAGGGAGGATCAGGTAACCTAGGAAATGAGGTGTGCTTATTATAAAACTTTTCCAAAAACCAACCTGCTTCATTCCACCAAGGAGGGCAAGGAGGCAAGGACAAACTGAAAGAACGGGCACATAGTTCTGACCAAAAACACAGAGAATGCCTTTGTCGCTAAAGCTGTACCTTTAGCCAACTCTTCATACTTTACATGCCAATCCTCCCCAGTAGAAACTGACTCCGCAATTGCTCCTTTACCCTTATCCGCACTACCTCTTCCACTTGCGGAATTACTAGAAGCTATCGACCGAGACACTATTTGCATCTAAGGAAAACTTTGCAGTCCAGACCCCACAACAGAGGAGAACTTTGCAGTCCGGACCCCGCAATAGAACCTGCATCCTCATCCGATCTGGGTCAGCGTTGTTGCAGAACCATCTCCCGACATGTTTGTAGAACCATAGCTTCGCTCCAACGTGCAAATTGCCTGTCCCATTCTGCACGGACATCCCCTTGGAGAGCATCAAGGAGCGAACCCATCTACTCCATATTGACACTGATTGTACCACAACAAAAGCCCTTATTAGATGCTCATAGGAGTCAAAATTCTACAACTTCACTCCCTCACTAATCAACCAACCAAGACCCTTAAGCCTTCTACAACCTCTCTTACAACATGGACTCACACTCCAGCAATTAAGATTTTATTTGCTAACCCACACACACTACAAAATGGAAATCAAATCCCGAATGGAATTCCCCACATTTGTATCAAGCTCGCTTCCACTAGTCTCCTCAACCATTGTAATCTTGGTCCTACACTTGGAAAGTGGATAGGTAGCTAGACAACCAAGATGTGGGCACATGGGCCTCAATCATGGCCTCAAACATGTACAAGAGAAAACTATGGTCCTGTGAAAATTACATCAAATCTCTAATTACTCAAAGACATTGAATGGAGCTATGGCTATGGCAACCTCCCACCTCCTCTCAGTCCCCAACTTCTGCCCCCTGAAACAAACACTCCCCCTCACTCTTTGACCTTGCTGTTTCCTCTACTACAGTAGAAGAGCATCACACTAGTCAGCAGCAGTAATCACAAAAATTAAGTTTCCTTTTTGTTTGTTCAGCCTTGATTTCCCTATTATTGGATCTCACTATTCCCTTGGTGACAGTGATATTGATGGTGGAAATCCTATTGCATCTCCTTTAATGAGAGTCATACTATGACATTCCAAGCTTTTGTTTTGTAGCATTAGTTTGTGATTGTTGGCTATGGAATCATTTGGGATCTCCCACAGATGTACATAACTTAGAGTAGGAAAATATTGTCCCTTGTAGTACTCCAATTCCTTAAAAGTTTCATATAAGAAAGATTTAATTTAGAGGGAGGCTGACCACAAAATGGGTCATGAACTCCCAAAGGTGCAATCTTAATTGGCCACTTTCTAGTATGGAAGGACCTAACGATGTAGACTTGGAGAGGCAACAAGAGGGCAATGATTTTGACAATGGATAGTTCGTTGGGGCAATGAACCCTAACACCCTCAGATATAAACCCTAAGAGGAAGAGGAGTTCACTTATCTCATTCAAGGTTTGAGCAACCTTGCCGCCCTTGCCTCCACTATCTCCAGACCCCCTCTTAGAACCTCTAGCTCTCAACCCATAGACAGAATGGCATCAGACCAACCTCTGAATAAAAAGGGTGAGAAGAGTAAAGGGCCCACTCCAAAGCAAAAGGGAAAGGTGATCAAAGGGCCCATTTGAAGGGTGAGAAGAGGAAAGGGCCCACTCAAGCAAAAGGCAAGAAAGGCAAAGAGGAAAGGGCCCAATTTGAAGATGAATAATCCCAAAAAACCATAGGGACTGGAACTCAATGTGCCCCCATTTTCCAATGTCCCATGCCTTTTCTCAACTACGTCCACTCTCTTAGCCTTAGTAACTCTCATGGAACGAGGCCTTCGATCATAGCATTGCCATAGAGGCAATCGGTTCCTATGATGGCTAGACAAAGGCCTTCCAAGAAAAGGGGTAGACTATCACAATCATTGAAGACATTCATTCCTTTTTAAAAGCTGCCTTTGGGAGTGAACAAAAGGGACCTGTCCTCTTGTCACACAATGAAGTCCCCATTTTTCTACTAAAAGATCACCATCTTTACCTTGTGGACTTGATGTCAATATACCTTCATAAGAGTAGAATATGTCCACCTTACGAATTCAGAGATTTAAAAAAAAATCAAAGACAGAAGAAAAAGAAACAATGAGAGAGAGAGAGAGAGAGAGAGAGAGAGGGACAAGGGGGGGTAGGAGGGTTCATGCAGCCAGGTGACTAGTTCATCTATTGTGTCATGTTTGTTGTAATGAGAACTATATTAGGATGGGAAAAATTATGTCAAGTTCCAAGAATCATGTTCACTGTAATGAGAGCTATATTAGGATAGGAACACTTATGTCAGGTGTAAAAAGAATTGCCTTGAGGGAAAATGATGTTATAGAGTCGCCTCCCTCTTCTGCTATTTAATTGGTCTCTTTCCTCCCTCTATTAAGTGCTTGCAACACAAGAGTCATTTAGTTCTAGAATGATTTAAAAGTGTGATTTTATAACTCAAGGAAGTGTCTTGCATGTTGCATTGAATTGTATTAGAATTACTAGCATTGAGTGCCACTCTTATTTATCACCAAAGGAGATGTAACTTTGCTTTGTCAGGAATGACAAGCATTCCTACTAATGTTAGATTTTGAGGTGGGCAATAAAGTGGTCTTTTCTTTGGTAAGGAACAACATATGTGTGGTCAAAAATGGCTCGGTGACAATTTGCAAAATGTTGTTAGATTCAAGTTTGCTTTGTCAGGAATGACAAGAGTTCCTACTATGGTTAGATTTTGAGGGTGGGTGATATACAATGGTCTTTGCTTTGGTAAGGAGATAGAATATGTGGTAAAAAATGGTTTGGGGACACTTGCAAAATGTTGTTATAATGAAGGGATCCCCATCTGGCCCTCCTTTGTTTTTTCTTTTTGTTACTTTCTATCTCCTTAAGGTTTGTTGTTGTTGCTTGTTCTCAGTGATTCTTGAAAATTGTTACTTATGTTGGCACTGATGCAAACATAAGGGTAACTTTGTCTATCTGTCTGTCTGTCTGTCTGTCTCCCTCTCTCTCTCTCTCTCTCTCTCTCTCTCTCTCTCTCTCTCTCTCTCTCTCTCTCTCTCTCTCTCCCCCCCCACTCCCTCTCTCTCTCTCCCTCCCTACCCCCCCCTCTCTCTCTCTCTCTCTCTCCCCCCCCCCCCAGGCCCTCCATTTCCATCTCATTTTTCTAGATCTTCCATTGCATTGTGTACGTGTGTTGACTAATTAAAACAAAGTGCAATTTCTTCCGAATTCACTTAGCCCTGAAGAGATTAGCATTGGCACAATTATTTTAGAAAAAACAATTAAGAATACATGAAGGAAATGATTTTGAATAATATTAGCATGCCAAAATAGGTACTCACTTCAAACCCTAGTATAGTAAGTCTATCATCCTGTGTCACTAGGTAAGAAGCTATAGAAAACATGAAAAACATGTTGACTATAGTGTGTTGTTACATCTTCTATTTTTGAAGCCTTTTAGTCTACTACTTGAGTCAAGTGGTACTCATTATGCTTGTCTTGGATATGCAATACTCTTTCTGATCTTTTGTTTTGGGATTGATCCCCTAGCTTGTCCATGTTCATGGTTAGCATTGTCCTTTGTCATACCACCATTTGATCCACTTGATCCAATTTCAATGCATCTGTAAGATTGGTGATAACTAGAGTCATTGCAGTGGTACTTTTCATCATCGCTCTAAAACCAAACACAAAAGGAGCACATGACTTAGATACATATATATACAAATCAAATTAATCAATTTATACTCTAAAGAAAGATTTTCAGATGCATAAGCATTTAATGACTCTCCACTATATGTAGCTATATTGAATTGGAAGGTCCAAATTAAAATAATATAGACTAAGGTATTGATTTCAAGTCATGAGATGTGTTAGGATCCCAAATATTCAACGGTGAATCAAAGACATAATTATTCTAACAAAGAAGAACATGCAAATATTTGCATCATCACCCAAATCAAATAGTCATACACAAGAAACCAAAGGACATCAAGAAACCAAAGGACAGCAAGAAACCAAAGGATAGCAATGACCTTCTCTCACCTTGGGCACATGTAAGCTTTTGCAAGCCCTTTCGGAAGCTTATAGAGCTGATGTGGCAAACAAAAGGACAAACCTTGCCTAACCCTTGCAACTGGATTGCATAGGCAAGTAAGGGCAAGCAAGGATATGGCAACCTATGAAAAGCTACCATCAACCTCACAAAACTCTCCCTGAGCATGTGCTTGCCGTAAATCCAACAATGTTTAGCATACTGTAGGCAAGCACGTGCCCCTGATTGAGATACCTTTCGATAGGTAGCCTTGAAATGGAAATGAAACTAAATACATAACATGTGCCCCACCTATCTGTATAGCTACAGGGAGTACAAGGGCTAGAAGAAGAGCACCCAAAAGTGGAATTCCCTCTTGTTTCTATTCAATACAAAGTGGAACTATCAATCCTATAGAGCCATTGCCCATAGTTAAGCACCGTAGGACCAAAAAATCATTCCATATGAATTCAAAAGGTCAAAAATATTTTTCCATTGCCAAAAAATGCCTCAAAAGATCCAACAAATCTTTCCATGCCAATTAGTGGCCAAAAGATGCAAAAGATCTTTCCATGCCAACTGTAGGCTATCTCATGGGCTAAGTTAGGACTATTGGTACAGTTAGTTTACACACCATCTAGGTCAGTTAGGACACTTAGTCCAGTTAGGGCAATTAGCCCTAGGGTTTTGTTATGTTGGCTCTCCCTTGAGCCTACACACTTCAGTTTTGCAGCAAATTCCAACACCCAACAATGGTATACAGCAGGTCGGGAATCCATTCCCTCAGCCATTGATAGCTTTCTCAAGCTGTTTGGCAGCCTTTCGTGCCCTCATTCTTGCTAATTTGCTCAGTTTTTGAGGTTCTACACATCTGTGATTGAGGCCTCACTTGTGACCTCCTGGAGCATTTCTGTCGCGGGAACTTCACTTTGGCACAGGAAATCAGTGTTCTGGAGCTTTTTCTATTGAAAACGGTGCATTTACTACACATTAGTTGCTCGCAGCACCTGTACGAAAAATTGTATAGACCTATTAGAGAATTTCGTACAATTGTATGGACCTGTCAGAGAATTCCGTACAATTGTACAGATCTGTCAGAGAGTTCCGTACAACTATATGGACCTGTCAGAATTCTATACAACTGTACGGACTATCAGAGATTTCTGTATGACTGTACCGACGTGTCAAATTTTACGGACCTATCAGTGCATTTATTGTAGTACGGACTATGTCAACAAGCATTTACTTCAGTACAAATCTGCCTCCGAAGACTTCTCTTTGAACACTTCCCTCCTCATTTGGCATCCCTTTGCCTCGAGTTGCGAGCTTCTCTCCATTGGATCTCTTTCTCTCCATTTCTACGTGCTCTCCTCCTCATGGGAGCACTTCTTTTGCTGTAATACTCATTTCTAGCCCTCATTTGCTTGCTTTCAGAGCCTGTCACTACTATATACATCATTGGGTAAGACGTTGTTGCATTGGCTTTTTTCCATTTTTGCTTCATTTGCATTTTGGAAAGGCCTCGTGTTGCCTTGGAAGGCCTCGTGTTGCCTTTGGGGATTTTTCTTGCAACAAGTACACCTTGGGACAGCAGAGTCTTTTGCAAACATAAGCTTTGAAGCTTGGGTAGATTTTTGGCACTTGATTCTGAGAGGCTGTCTTTTTCTCATTTGCTTTGCTAGTTGGTGCCTTTGCCTTGTATTTCAGCACCATGTCTGGTGGCAAATATGATTTGTTTGGGTTGATTAGGGCCGATGACAAGCTTGATGGCGCCAATTACCCCATGTGGTCATACATGATGGGACATGTTTTGGTTGCCAGGAATCTATTGCATATTGTTTCAGGTTCTGAGGCCAGGCCTACACGCATTGTTACTGGTTCTACACCTCAAGCCTCTGCTTCTTTAGGTGATGGGTCTTCAGATGGTGATGGTTCTACTGCTACAGCTAGGACTCCTGCACCTCCTACTCGAGGTGCTTTGCCTCCTTCATAGGAGCAAATTTAGTGGGATGGTCGTGATGCCAAAGCACATGCCTTGATTCTTTCAGTGAAATGGGTTATTATCCCTCATATTCGGTCTTGCAAGCATGGGATCAGCTTACATCTTTGTATCAGGTGTAGAATGAGGCGAGAGTTGCCTATCTCTGCAGGCAGTTGAAAGATTTAAAGCTTGATGAGGGTGGTAACATGGATGCCTATCTCACTAATGTGAAGGATTTGAAAGAGCAGTTGGCCAACATTGATGAGATTATTCCTGATTCTCAGCTGGTTTCTAATACCCTTGATGGGTTGCCTGATTCATATCAAGGCTTTGCTACTACATTGAGGTTGGTTGAAGGGGGTGATGCCAATCATTTCTCATTTGACCAGCTTGTTGCTCTTCTTCTTCAAGATGAGCAAAGTCGTGTGAATCGCAATGCTACTATGGCTAGTGATCAAGCATTTGCTGCCCATCACAAACAAAAAGGTAAAGGCAAGGTTTCAGTTGGAAAGACCTCTCATTCCCATGCTGATCATTCACATGGTGCCTCTTCTTTAGGGGATAACAAAAAGAAAAAGAGATGTAATTATTGCAGGAAACTTGGGCATGATATTTCTAAATCAAGGAAGCGCATAGCATCTAAAAAGAAAAAGAAAGATCTGGTCTTGCAGTATTTGGTTCTTCTAGTGCAGAAGATCGACATGAGTCTGCTAATTTTGCATAAGACCACCATTGGGCTTCTTGGTTACATGTCAACATAATCCTGATGTTCATGATTCTTGTATGGCAGTTTCAAATGTTCGTGATGCTTGGTTCTTTGATAGTGGTGCTAGCAAGCACATCACTTCCTACAGGAAGTTATTCAGCTCATTGGAGCTTACATCTAGTGGGGGCAGTGTCACATGTGCTAATAATGCATCATATACTGTGAAAGGTATTGGGAAAGTTGCTCTAACTTCTGTCTCTAGTGGTATTGTCACTCTAGAGCATGTGCTTTATGTTCCATGCATTCATAAAAACCTATTTCAGCCATTGCTACATGTGGCTTTCAGGTTATTTTTGATGGTGTGAGGTGTGCAGTGTATGATGTTACACATGCCTTTACCCTGGTTTTGACTGGCACATTGTCTAGCGGTCTTTACAGACTTGATGCTTATGATAGATGTTCGAATGATGATGCTACACTTGCCAATGCACATGCCTATACAGACTTGATGCTTATGACAGATGTTCGAATGATGATGCTACACTTGCCAATGCACATGCCTTTGCTATATTGATTTTACCATGGCAGATACTCATTTGTGGCATGAGAGGTTTGGCCACCTCAATTTTGGATCCGTCTGAAGTTATATAAGGAAGATATGGTTGTGGATCTCCCCAAAATGCATATGCCTTCCAAACATATTTGTGAACCATACTTACTGGTGGTAAGATGCACCGTGCTGCGTTTCCCAAGGATGGGAGAGTTGGTGCTTCATGTAAGCTTTATCTAGTTCATAATGATGTTTGTGGACCCATGAGGGTTGTAGCTCTTGGGGAGTTCTACTATTTTGTTACTTTTATTGACGATTTCACCCGGTACACTTGGATTTTTGCATTGAAATCCAAGTCTAATGTTTCTTCATGCTTCAAGCACTTTATTGCCTTGGCTAAGAATGAGCATTAGGGGAGAAATGGAGTCTCAAAAGGGCCTCATAAGGAATGGATTAGGGGAAGATTATGAAACTTAATCTAAGTCTATGTGGGGGGGTCATAATCAAGGCTCAGGTGGTTTTGGAAGCAATCAAGAGGGACGAGTCAAAAAGACATCCAGGAGGATATAAATATATGGAACTTGTGAGCTTATATTTACACATGATTGGTGGTTGCTTGGTGGTTAGGGCCCGAGAGTGGGGACCATGTGGTTGCGGGTTCAAATCTTCTATGGCATATTTATTATTTGGTGGAGGTAATGGGGACCATTTGGTCACGGGTTCAAATCTTCTCTGGTGCATTTATTATTTGGTGGAGGTGGTGGGCTTGGTGGGCGCCCAAGGTGGCGATTTGGCCACGTGTCAAGCCCGCGCATGTCGATGGCCTGCTCTGCCCCTACTCTCCACTAGACAGGCCCACTTGCACCTCCCTTGTTGACTTTTTTGACATGCCTTAAATGCACCCCCTCCCCACATTTTGAATTTTGAGACACATGGCAGAACATGGTGCTCCTTCTCCACGTTTGGTGGTTTTCTACCCCAAAACCATGGTATTCCTTCCCCCTTTTTCAAACTAAAACCACCTTTTTCAAATTGAAACCACCTATGACCTAAGCATAGTAAATGCAACATGCCACCTCAACATACCATTGCCCCACACAAAGGAGCATTCTCATTGGTAGAACTCAAATCCCTCTCTAATCCCTTGAAATTAGGAAACACTAATTGGAGGCCCCTCTTGAGACCCCATTTCTCCCCTAATGAGTGGGCTACACATTGCTCACATTAATACAGATAGGGGGGGTGAATACATGTCGAAGGAGTTTGCTATTTTTTTGGCTTCCTGTGGCATCAATCATCGATGCACGGTGCTTTATACTCCTCAATAGAATCCCGTGGCTGAGAGAAAGAATAGATCAGTGATGGAAATGGCTAGATGCATGTTGAAAGGCAAACATTTGCCTAATAACTTGTGGTTGGATGCGGTCATGTGTGCAAATTACATCTTGAATATATCATGTCCTACAAAGGCATTGCAGACTATCACACCTTATGAGGCTTGGATGGGTCATAAGCCTCGCATTCCCCACATGTGGACTTGCTTAGCTTATGCTCATGTGCCTTCATAGAGATGCACTAAGTTGGATGATAAAGCTATTAGATGCATTTTTCTTGGGTACAATTCATAGAACAGGGGCTATAAGCTATATCAGCCCCACACGGGCAAGTGTTTTGTCAATCGAGATGTTGTGTTTGATGAATCTTCCACTATGCCTTTGCTCGGCTACCATTTGAGGTGGTCCCTCCTCCATCTATTGGTCATTTGCAGCCACATGTGCATGCAGAAATTCAGCCTGATATGCCTATCATTGATCAGGATCATTTGCATTGAGCTCTTGACCAGGAAAGAGCAGAAATTTAGGAGCCTAAAAAGGTATCCCGTTGGCTCCTTGACACATTAAAAGATAGCAAACAAGACACTCCTCTGCCAACTCATATGAGAGCAGCTGCCCGAAAAGAGCATGCTAGTTTTGTTGCTTATGCTTTGATTGCCACAGCATGCAATGAAGAGCCATTATGTCATCAAGATGCCTTTCATAATGATTGTTGGATGAAGGCCATGCAAGCTGAATTGGATTCTATCCATCAGAATGACACTTGGGAATTGTGTGATTTGCCTTATGGTAAGAATGCCATTGGAACTAACTGGGTTTATTGCAAGATCAAATGGAAAGCTGATGGTTTAGTGGACCGTTACAAAGCCCATCTTGTTTGCTAAGGGGTATGCTCAGTAGCATGGCATTGACTTTGAGGAGACTTTTGCTCCCACTTCTAGGATCACTACCATTCGGATTGTTATTGCCTTTGCTGCCCACTTTCATTGGCAGATACATCAGCTTGATATTAAGACAACTTTCCTTCATGGGCATTTGCAGGAAGAGGTCTATGTTTCCCAACCTCCTGGCTTTGAGGTTGAAGGTTCTGAAAGCAAGGTATGCCGCTTGAAAAAGGCCCTCTATGGATTGAAGAAGGCACTTTGGGCTTGGTATTCGAGAATTCATTCTCATTTGCTCACACTTGGCTTTCAGAACAGCCCTACTGAGGCTACCCTTTACATCCGCAAGCATGGGACAAATTTGCTGATTTTAGTCCTTTATGTGGATGACATGCTTGTAACTAGGACACATGCTCAGCAAATTGTAGATTTAAAAATTGATTTGTAGCAAACATTTGCTATGTTTGATCTTGGTCTTCTGCACTACTATTTGGGCATTCAATTTGCTAGTAGTGAGGGGGGCATTTTGATGTCACAATCCAAGTACATTGGATAGCTTTTGCGGCATTTTCAGTTTAAGGATTGTAAGCCAGTATCCACACCATTAGAGACTTGTTTTCACTTCTCTTCTAAGGATGACAGTGGTACATGTGATGTCACTCTCTATCAAAAGACAAGCAGTTGGTTGTTTGATTTACCTATGCCATACGAGACCTGATCTACAGTATGATGTCTTATAGTTGAGCAGATTTATGCACAGCCCATCTATGCACCATTGGCATGCCGTGAAGCATGTTTTCGGATATCTTAAAGGCACTCAGCATTTAGGCCTTCTTTATGGGGCTGATACTTCACTTGTCATGCATGGATTCACTGATAGTGATTGGGCTGGTTGTTTTAACACTCGTGTGTCACATAGTGGCAACTGTTTTATGCTTGGTACTTCATGTGTTTCTTGGTTTAGAAAGAAGCAGAGTACAATTGCTACTTCTAGCTGTGAAGTTGAGTACAGAGCAGCTTTTACAGCTATAATGTCCAGAGTGTGTTTGGCTTCGAAAGCTACTTGCAGATCTTTGTGCATGTCAGACTGCTCCTACCATCATCTTCACTGATAGTCAGAGTGCTTTGGTTGTCGCATGGAATCCAGTTTTCCATGCTCACACAAAGCACATTGAGGTTCACTATCACTATGTCAGAGAGCGATGATTAGCTAGTGATATTGAGTTGTCTTATGTTCTCACTAAAGACAACTTGGGAGATCTTTTTACGAAGGCTCTACGTCAACCTAAGTTTGAGGCTTTTCGGCAAGCTTTAAAATTAGTACCTTTTGTAGCTTGATCTGTTGTACTCTGTACAGTCATAGGTTTCTATATCCTACGAGATGAACATGGGTCTCATGCTAAAGGCCGGTGAGACTAGACCGGCTTCTAATTTTATTACTAGGCCTTAGGGAATGCATGAGGCAGAGTTCAAGTTGAGGAAAGCGGAAGCGCAACGAGGGAGGGAGAGATTGAGAGAGTGGGTGGCTCCAGAGATTTTGGATCCAACATGCTCCAACGCATACTCCAAGGCCCTCAATGTATACTCTCTCGATTGGATCATGAAGCAAATGTTCAATTTTTGGAAAGAGTGTCTGGATGTATATGTGAAAGTAGACTACCGCTTGCATACAAATTTTGTTCGAATGTCTCGTATAGATATTATTGCAGATCTTATGTTGGAAAAGAAGGCAACTGCACGTACTGCTATGATTGATGTGAGAGAAAGAATGAGCAAGTTGAACATTAATCCACAGTTGGTCATGCAACCAATGATTGAGATGAGCCCAAGGCTATAGTTGGGCATGTTGTATTTGAATTACAATGACCATATATTTGTACTAGACATTGAATTACAATGAACATATATTTGTATTGGACATTGAATAGCTACTTTGCCTGTGTCACTATCTTATTCTTGTACTTGTGTCTGATGTGTCTTATTCCATGGTTGTTTGTCTACCATCAACAATGACGATTCTGTGAAGAATATTGCCTCTACAAGTGCATACTGCGCATCTTCCAACAAAGGCCCTCGAAAGCTTTCATGCAAAGATGTTTGCCTCATCATTGAAGAAGGTGTTTGAGATGAACTCGGATTCTTATTTTCATGCATTCTTTCAGTGACATGTATATTGGCCTGTGAAACATTTGATTCGGTCTCTATTTTCAAATCTATTCTATCTACATCAATGTGCATCCCACTGGCCACATTATCACGTGTTGTGTTTGTGCATGCAAAAGCAGTGCCAAGCCTTGTTCCTCGACGAAGCCCTTTATTCTTTTCTTCCTTAGCTATTTCTTCCCTAAGCCTTGTATTGACTTGAGATTACTGCCAAAGAAGTGATCTCTAATATGTGGGGCTCCACCACTCTTCTGCACTTTCCAATGTTTGCACACCCAGTCATAATACTTGCCATTTAAGTTATCGACAAATTGCCACTCAGCACCAGGCAACTTTTTGGTTTTTGTTTTTTGAATAGGATTAGACTCTGTAATCGTTGCTTGTGATGAGCATGGCTGATTGACTTGCACTAAACTAGGATTTGTACCATCTTCCATTGAATCCTTTGTTCTAGTATAAGGCCTAATTATTACAAATCCCTCACGAGAGTCAATAACTTCTAACTTGTAATAATGACTAAGGATTCTACATCTTTACATCAACCTTTATCAAATAATTTTCCATGAACACATTTAAGCAATTAACTCACATTTCATAGAGTTTACAGTATGAACATGCAACAATGAAATACTAAACTAACATTTTACAAAACCAATAGGCAATAGCACTTACATATACTCTAAATAATTAAAACATTACAAAATTAAAAAAACATAAGCTTTTGCATACCTGAGACCTAGTAGCAATCAATAATCTTCTCTCTAGAGTTACCAATGTATAATTTCAAAGCCTCTCATCCACCTCAAGTTCACTTTGCTCCACACTTGGAGAGTCCTTTCTTGAATAGTAGATTGGTTTCAACAAAATCATTGTCACTGAGAGCTTTGTCTTTGAACATTTTTAAAACCCACATGGAGTCAAGGGCCATAAAAGCACCCTTGCCTAAGAAGACAATTTTATCTCCTCAAAGACTTCCATAGGGACTACCAGCTGAGACAGCCTACCATCGTGGACATTGCAGGAGGCGACATACTTGGAGGCACTTTTGTGATGAGGGTTTGATTATTGAGGAGCAGTATATCTGGGCTACTGGAGCGCCCTTGCAGGTATTTAAAAGTACTTAAAAAATTATCAATGTTATAAATAAAGATTTCATTTTTCATACATTGATACATGTTGTCCCTTGTTTATAGGCTCCTGGGGATATTGAGGAGGTAGAAGGCAAGGATACTGAGGAGGAAGAAGGCGATGAGGAAGGCAATGAAGAAGGCAATGAAGATGGGAGTGAGGACGAGGATGCCTCTGATTAGTCGTAGAAGTAGTGCTAGCTATTCTTTTTTGTACTTGAAGCCATTGGCTTGGCTTCGTGCAATATGTATATACACTCCTCTTATTTTTTATACTTGAAGCCATAGATGGCTTGGCTTCGTGCTATATGTATATACAAGCACTTTTTGGGCTATGAATTAATATAAACTCCTCTAATTTTTTTGGCATTCAATTTCCTTGTGCAATGCTTTATAAATGAATGTTTTGTGATGTAAACGTTTTATAGTTGTAATGCTTTATTCATAATTGTAATTATCAACTATAGACGTGCATGAAATCGTGCAAATGAAATGCGGTTTGTTGTAAGAATTGCATTGGACACTGTAGAAATGGGGTTCCTGCAACCAGACATCATACACAGCATTTTGTTCAACCACACAACATTCTTTAAAAACTAAAATAAAATTTGCAAAGTGTCTATAAGCGCATCTTTCTTTTTTTAAAATTTTTTCTAAAGAGCATCTCTATTAGCGCATCTATAGGCACATCTTTTTGTTATATAGACGCGCCTATAGACATGGGTCTTTAGATGCGCTAATAGACACACCTGTCACCTTTTTTTAAAATTTAGTAAATGTGTCTGTACACGCATCTATGGATGCATTTTGTTGTTGTGACTCTAGATGGATCATGGGAAGCAAGAGCCGCCATCTAGAGGGGGCAGATTGCACCCCATGAAGCGTCTCTTTCTTTTCTTATTCATAGTTTCTTTGTTATTTTGAATCATGATTTGAGTGGCTCATTAATTTGTGGAATGGTTAATTATATCAAATGCACTAGAAGCTACTGTATTTGTCAATTGTTAACACGATAGGTGCTTTAATAATAGTGATGTTTACTACCAGTAAGCAGTGAAAGTCTAATAGCCAATCTTGCATATACCCTTGGATGAACCCTTTACATAAAATTTTTTGAAATTCATCCCATGTGAAAGGCTTTGTTTTTAAGTTCGGCCACCATGTTCATGGTTTTCCCTTTAACTACCCCTAAAGGGTCATTAAAGTAATACATAAAATTGAAATGACTCATCTATTAATTCAACCATGTCCCGATGCAATCCACAACTTGCTCTTTCTTCTCTATTCCATACAGCTTGGGGGATTCCCAAAGTCTTACAACTAATGATTCACATTAACAAGGGTAATCATGCCTCTTAGTTGTTGAACTTCTACTTTGAATTCGACAATGATAGTATCTTCATCTTCTTCTTCCTCCATTTTTAGATCATCGTGGGGAGGTTCTTGCTCGGTTCTTGATTGTTCAATATTTTGCTCTCTAGGAACAAAATGAGCCATCTAAATTAATATTAATGATGCAATATTAAGATTGTTTATGGTAAGCTCAATTTGTTGTATACGATTCTTCAAAGTAAGGTGAATCTTGAAAGTCCTTGGCAAGACTTGATAAATGGACCCAAACTAGCCACTCCAAATCCATTTGTTAGTAAATCTAATGGCCCAAATGCGACTGTATGCAAGTGGTGCACCAGTGAATGTTGTGTGCACCACACTATTATCACCGTTGGATTGTGTGAGATCAACAACTGTGAAAGAGATAAATCAACAACTGTAATCCAGCTGCATATGGTTGCTTCTTGATAGTCTTTTCATGAACTTTTCCATCACTGATACTCCCTCAAATGAGTGAAAGGAAGAATTGGAACACTTTTAGCGTTATCTTGATCAATCGTATGAGATTTGCTGTCACCTGGGTCTTCATCTGGATCTGCAATCGTTGTCATATTCATCGCATTCATCATCATCATCCATCCATTGTTCTTCATTAGGATCTTCTTTGTAGTCAGCCTCATTTTTTATCATTCTTTTCATGATCGTCTCCATGAGAGTCGTCTTTATTGCCATTGGGTTCATCTCTTGGATTTGGATCCGATTCGCCTTGGTCATTTTGGTCGTTAGGCTCTAGTTCGTCATCTGTAGCATTGTTATTGTCGCTGTCTATTTGGTCACTTGATTGTACAGCTTTTGGACGATTTGCATCTTATTTTCTTGCACGCGTGTGGCCTTCATTAGAGTCTACTACATCAGCCGTTGGAAATCCATCACCACGATTGGCCGAGAATGTTGTGCGCACCACACTATTAGCACCGCTGGATTGTGTGAGATCAAGAACTTCAAAGGAGATAAATCAACAACCTTGATGCTCGCCCCTAATCTGATGGCCAACATCGCTCATCACTGAGTTTTTTAATTCCTCTTTACGATGGTGAAAAAGTCAAAACATATAACAAGACTTTTTCCCACCAAAGAGGAGGAGGAGAGAATCTTGATTCTTTTAAGTTTTAATGCTCGAGGCTCCTCATTGGTATAGAGTCTAAACAAGGATTAGACCCGTTCTTAAGGGCCAATGGAAGAGGCCTTTTACATGCTAAAATTTTCTTAATTTTATACACACACACACACGCACGCACGCACGAATGCACGCATGCATGCACCTGCATGCATGCATGCGTGCATGCACCAATGGATGCATGCACGCACACATGCACTCATGCTCGCATGAACACACGTACGCATGCATGCATGCACACACATACATATGTACATACATACATATATACATACATAATGTCAACTTTCGCTTGGGTGTAGCCACTTGCGAAATCGTTTTTGAGGCCATTTTGGGGCCACGATGCGACATTCTTTGGTGAGATTTTGAATTTGGGGTGGAACTCCGTGCTCATTGGGAATTATTCTGGCATTATGATGCTGCAATGGCGTAATAATGAGATGCAAGCTATCATTTTGAACATTGCAAAGCTCAACACATGGCAGCTCTGCCCTGCTTTGCGCAGCACAATCTTTGGCCTGACTACATCATGCAGCTCTTCCCTACTTCATGCAATGCAGTCTCTGGCCTGACCACCTATCATCGCACAGCCTTTTGCCACATCTTTGCCACCTGCCATTGGGTAGCGCGTAGATGCAGATCATGAAAATTCAAGGTTGGCTTGGAGCAACCATCGTGCTGTTATGGAGTTACCTATTTTTACTTATTATAGAAGGAGATCTATGATGACCATTGTGCTGGCAAATAGAAGGAGATCTATGACAACCGCCGCACTGGTTCTTGGAGTTATATATTAGTACACCAAGGAAAATGTATTTCCTTATGCAACCAAGGAAAATGGAACTGTTGATATGGCCCTTGAGAAGCCCTTTAAGGACAAGGGCCACTATCGACATGCTATATTTTCCACTAGCATCATAGATATTGTATAATGCATGTCGATATGGCCCTTGCCCCTAGAGGAGACCTTCAAGGGCCATATCATCAATTAAATTTTAGAAAAGTTTAATTGTACTTTTCTAGATGTATCTCCATGCAACCACCGCGGTGGTTGTTGAAGCTATTTTAGCACTATTTTGGTCCTAAACCAAGGAAAATGTAGTCTTACTTTACTAGTATTTTAGTCCTTGTTGCAATAAATCCTAAATGAGGGCAAAAGTATTCCAAGCCATTGTGGCCCAGTAGTGCCATCCAGATAATCATTCAAGCCAAAATTCGAGCCACTGCGATGGCTGGAGGCCCGGTGGTGCCATCCAGATAATCAACTACAATTTATGAAGTAAAAATTAAGCTTAAGAGATTACATCTACATCCAATAATAGGTTATATAGAAATTAACAACAATTTATACTGAGAGCCCCATGGAGCCAAAATTGAACAAAAGGTCCTACATTTATAAAAGCTCAGCAATTGCTGAGAGCCTTAGAGGCCAAAAGATTACATCCAGCAACGATAACCACTCAGCAATTGCTGAGTGGTTTATATAAAAATAAACAACAGTTTATACTCATATCCTCATGGAGTAGAAATTGAACAAAAGAGATTACATTTATAAAAACTCAGCAATTGTTGAGAGCCTTAGAGGCCAAAAGATTACATCCAATCAGCCAAAAGATCACTGAGAGCCTTAGAGGCCAAAAAATTACATACATCCATTGCTTGGTGGTTATGAGCCTCATTGAGAAACAGGATATTGGGTCATTGTTTGCTTGGGTGTAGCCATTTTTGTTGAGTTTCACGGACTTTTCTATATATAGGTATCTTGCATGACCCATAACTTATGCATTGCTCAATGGAATTCGGCAAACTTTGTCTTCAAGTTGTAGTACAAGTTAAAGCATTACAAGTGATATGTTGCATGTGAAACATGCATCCTGAAGACTATAGGATATAGCAACTTATTCAAAAACATCAAAATTTTGTTCTATACATACATGCAGCCAAGTAATCATTCTAAAGTACACTATGTGAGCTTCTACTCAACCCAAGGACACACCTAAATGAGATCATTATGCATGGGCTAACGGGCCTCCAATGTTGTGCTAAAGTGATGCATACCCATTTGACGGCATGCTCCATAACTTTTTTTTTATTTGTTGCAAACCAAAATGGATTGAAAATTTGTAATCCAAACTATTGGGACTAGTGCATGGTGGTCTTAAAACATTCATAGTTGTTGGTATTGGTATCTAGATTCACCCTAAAATGGAAGAAGTTGGAAATGTGCAAAGATATTTTAATAAATCCAACACTCTTTATACTTTTGAATTGTTTCTTTTTCCATGCACTTGCTTGCTATATGGCTCATAAGCATGCCAAAGGTCATTGCATTTAATAATACACAGCATCAAACCCGATAGAATTTCCCTTGGCCTATTTGTGTTTTGAAGCATTTTAGGCCACATGGCACTTGTTTGGGATATCCAAGTCTACTGAGGTGTATCGCCGGAGGGGGGAAAGTTGATGGTTGAAATTTCGCTACTCTCGCAAATTTTGAATTTTCACACCTCCCGCCCATTAAATCTTGGAAGATTTACTTGCAAGCCCCCACATTGCAACCTGCAAGCACCTCGACGTGACCTTGCACAGAGTTTGGTTTGCCATTGTCTTCTTTCGGGTAAGTTGTCTTCTTTTCTTTGCTTGCCTCACCAGCTAGCTTCTTTGGATCTATTCTAGACTGATCGTGGCCATGGCATCAATGGAAACATGTAGCTTGCCATGGCTTGCACGAGAAGCAGACAGAGGTTGCGAGATAGGAAAGCCAAAAAGCCAAGTCAAGGCACAAGGAACATAGTGCGGGTCGAGGAAAGCACTAGCACGGTATCGAATCGGCAACGGAAGACACTTTTGCAACATCTGCAAAGGAAAAAACAACGAGAAGAAACAAGACTCCTTGCAGAGCGGTAGCAAGAAGCAGTTGCAAATGCACGCATTCGATCATTGCCATCGGAGCGAAGAACACGAGTTGTGGTGTCACAATTGGTGGGAGCATTCAAGGCAGCAACATCAGGCCATTTAGGTGATTACCAGTCTTGAGTCTTCACAAGCTTTAGCCTGCACCCTAAAGTTCATAGAGTAACAATCCTACCAACACCTGAGGAGATGCACGCCCAAGACATGATGCTCTCTAACCTGAGAAATGGCCTATAGAAAGTGAAAGGGGTGCACAAAAGAGGCAACACTAGCTATGTTGGTGTCCCTTGAAATAAAGGAGAAACAACTTGAGTGTACAATGTCGAAGATGTTGTCAATCTGAAGGACTAATGTGGCTTAGTGGTTGAACATAGAGCAGAAGAAATGCACGATCATCTCGATTCGAGAAGTGTGTGGGATTCAATAGAACGCAAGAAAAGGAGAGAAAGCCTAAGTGCGGAAGTCATTGCTACAGTGACGACGTTTTGGCACAAAAATACGAGAGTTTCTCAAAATAGAAAGGACATCTATAAGAAGCGGATAGGACGCAAGGTGTTTGAGGAGCACATCATACACATGTTAGATACAATGCACGTTAGTGGTGCCTAAACCAGCCCGATGGTTGTTTATGATTAAGATTTGGGAGAGTTTACTTGTTTCATTTCTTAAACCAGGCTTGGACTAAATGTGATTGTCCTAAAAACACCTATTTCATTAATTTTGGACTTTTTGTGTTGTTTTTGGACGAAGCCCAAAAATCCTTCCCAAATGAAAACTTTACTTTATGAAAATATCCTTTCCAAATCAAAATTTTACTTTCTAAAAAGTTCCTTCCCAAATCAAAAGTTCACTTTGTGGCACTATCATATTCACATAAAAATATTGTTTTTTCAATCTATACTTTTGCACCAACATGCAAGAATTTGAAATAATCCTATATTAGAAATTCTAGCTATATCTAAGTTATTTGTTAATTTAATTATTTTTAATATTTTTCCTTGACGTTTTTCCTTCCCAAATCAAAAGTTCACTTTGTGGCTCTATCATATTCACATAAAAATATTGTTTTTTCAATCTATACTTTTGCACCAACATGCAAGAATTTGAAATAATCCTATATTAGAAATTCTAGCTATATCTAAGTTATTTGTTAATTTAATTATTTTTAATATTTTTCCTTGACGTTTTTCGTTGACGTGATAAATTTATAAATCCATGAAAGGAGACTTAAATATTTCATGAAAATAACATTGTCACTCGGCAATATGCACAAAATTTAACAAAACTTTTAATAAATAGAAAGAAGACATGATGCCATAAGACCCAAGTTTTGTATTGATCCAAAGAGGTATAATAGCAATTATAGCTTTCTTTATATGATTACATTGACAGACGTTGCTCTTCGCTAGAGTCTTTATATCCAAAATGATATAGATTGAACATATGTTTACAATTTAAATTGTTGCTCTTAAAGAGCCTCAATTCGTGCCATCTGCATAATTTGACACCCCATTGTCTTATTGCTCAATGTCACGACAGTCCCTTGCCAGTTGCCATCTGCATAATTTGACCTAGGCTTGTCTTGCCAAGCCTTGCCCCTTGGGTGCATTGACTCCCCATTGTCTTATTGCTCAATGCGATAGTCCCTTGCCAGGTGCCATCTGCATTAACTCCCTATTGTCTTGCCAAGCCTTGACCCTTAAGTGACATCCAGTGCAAAATACAGGTACCATCTGCATTAACTCCCACAAGTTATCTTGCCAAGCCTTGCCCTTGGGTGCATTGACTCCCCATTGTCTTATTGCTCACCCTTGCCAGGTGCCATCTGCATTAACTCCCTATTGTCTTGGCAAGCCTTGACTCTTGGGTGACATCCAGTGCATATTTTGACTCTCATTTGACATAGGAGGTGATGACTCTGATTATAATTGTCTTGGATTGGCTCCTTGCCTAGTACCCAAATAAAATCCTTCAATGGACTTCAATACAAAGCTTTAATCATGGACATTCTTCATTTGCGCTGTCTCCTTCTACTTCCTCCATGGCGAGCATCCTTAAAAATTCGTGTATATGCAAAATAGTTTGCTGTGGTATTTTTATTTTTCCTTCTACCTCATATCCCATGTGCTTCTTTGATTTCTTTGCCCTTGAATGCCAAGACACTATGATTGTCTCCATCGAAACTTGAGAGACCGCTTCATCATTTGGGACCCACTCCTTCATTATACAATTAGTATATAATGTGTTGTTATCCATATTCTCCTTCTTGCCCTTTGGCTCATACCATACCGTTGTAAATGTTGTAGCTCTCCCTTGGTCATCTCTTTGCACATCGACTACTTTTGCAACCCAAAACTTCACATTCTCATATTCATCATCCGATGGCCGATCCACAACAAAACAATCGACCTCTATATCTACTTGTGGCATAAACTCTCTCTTCTTCGGTCCACAATATGGACGTGGGAGTAATGATACAAATTCATTTTCAAAGACTGGAGCTGGGCGCAAATCGTTATGAACATTTGGCCAAAACATATTGCATTCTTCCTTGACATCCTTTGATCCTCGCATTCTCTCAAGGTCCTTTATTAAATTTCGTGTCTTGTTAATTACAGTGGTAGTGTGTTCTCTCCAAATAGGCTTCGAATCAGGATATCTCCGGAGCATTTCCTCTTTGTATGTAATAAATGATTTTAATCCATCTATTTCACAATTAGACCTCTCATTAAATTCTTGTATAGGAGCCCATGTTGGATACCTTTCCTTGCTGGGAATTGAAGTTAAGAGACTGTAAGGTTCTTCAGGTTCCCATTTTGTATCATGAGAACATTGTTGCCATTGCATTACGGGTTTTTCATCTTTAAAAAAAAAACGAAAGTAGTGTGGATTGGTATGACCTGTCAATGCATCACCACCCGTTTGTATGAAAGGTAGAATGAAGCTCTTCCAATCATACATTCTTTCGAGCCTCTCACATACTGTACTTTCCTTATGACCACCAACTTGCCTGCCACATCTTCTTACCAAGTCGTCTATTGTCTCCACATCCTTGCATTTAAGCTCCCTTGAGACTGTGCTAAAAACCTGATGGATATCCTCATGTGTATGCCCAACATACAAAAATCCACATTCGACCTCATTGAAGATTCGATGAGCAACTAGCATGGAGCAGAATGCAAACATGAGTACATTCTTATTTTCTCACCAGCAATTATCAGCTTGTATTCTCAAAGTCGGTGGTAGGCGACCTTTTTCTGCATGTACATTGCGAATTGCCTTCATAATAGATGTTACAACTTGATTGCTATAATGTAGATGCAAGGAATCAATCCATATATCTGCAAAGAACTTAATTCCATGCACTAACACTCCAAATAGATGTGTCTTTAGAAAGTGCTTTCCTTGTAATTTAGGTGGAGCAGCAACAAAACGAGGCAATGTTGTTGTATTCTGATCCATGCCATCTACAATAAGGCACATATAGTCATCAGGATGCGAAATAGCTTGCTCCTTCCAAAATGCATATTTTACTCTCGATCGCTCGCTTTAAATCATCACAGACATTGCACTTTGACATTTTTTGCCTCCTTGGGATTTTAACATATCCAAAGTTCTTCTTCCAAAGAGTATACAAAGTATGAGAAGAAGCTACGGCATCCCCTCTTTGCCTTTGCTTTTCTGCAATAGAGTCAAATACTTCGAGCTTTGTCAAGCCCATTGGAAGGTGCATTTCAGTGATCGCGTCACCGTTAGGGAGTTTGGTAGATATATGGGGTTGAGGCAAAGCATTTTCATGTATGAAGTCTTGCAAAATTGATGCTGCCCTGACAGTTGAGATTCTTGATTTGGACCTTCCTCTATTACCGTGAATGCTAAATTTGTTGCCGCCCTTTGCCTTGGTGACTAAATCCCAATATGTACCATGGGATAATCCAGTAATATTGCGATATGCCTTATTGCAAATCCTTTTTCCATTTACGAGAGGTTTTACCTTTTGTCTTGAACTTAGCCTTTTATTGCCATTCTGAAGAAAGCAAGAGAGACTTGTGAGAAGGTATTCATTTCTTTCGCTTCCTCTTCTTTGCCACACGTGTCCTCTACATTCCCTGATGTCTGCAAGATCAATGAAGCGTATACATCTTCGCTTGCAACATAGATATCCCAATGCATTTAACATGTTCTCCTCCTTCATTACTCTCTTCCTCTTTGGTTGCTTTTGTGGATCTGCCTGGATTCTCTTTCTCTTCATGCATATGTATGACCGTTTTCGTTCCTCGTGCACGTTGTTATCTGTATTTATGCACTTCTTCTCCTCACATTTGTTTGTAACCAAGCATCCATGATTGGTCGTTGCATCCTTGTTCATATCACAATCAAAGTTAAATACTGAATAATCCTCTGTTGATCTCATCCTCGTTTTTAACATACTCTTAGGACCATTCAATGAATTCAATATTCTACGAGAGTATTGAGAACCTTGAAACTCTTCCACTCCTGAGAGAACATCACTCATTGGGACATCTTGCATGGCTTTCACAAATCCACAACCTTGATTGACACCAGGTTTGTTAATGTGCATGAACTCATCCACCCCAGATAAGGCTTCGCTTCTAAAATCATTTTGTTTCTTGGAACCAATGAACTCATCCATTCCAGATAAGATGTCACTTCTATAATTGAGTATATTGAAATCATCCACATTTGAAGTGATAGAGCCTGACACATGGGCACGCTTTTTAGGTCCTTTGATATTGTAGTATGCGTTGTCTTTATCATTGAAAACCACGTGCCTCTTTCTCATGTTTAAAAAATGCATGCTCCATCTCATATTCTTGCCTACCTCATAGTAGGGATCACATAAGGATGTTATGTTATCAACCATACCATCATCAGTGACTTTTAGAATCCTCATCTGCGCAAATGACCATTGCTCCACTTGTTCAAATCCCAATACTTCACCTTCTGCTACAATCTTATTTGCAAATGATCTCATTTGTAAAATGTCCCCTATAGTAAAATCCAAGGTGGTGCACTTTGTATTCTTGATAATGTCTGTTGCATAAGTCTCATCTTTGTCCCATGCTATAAATGATTTGTTGGATGTATTGTAGGGGATAACATCTCCAAGTGTTTCCATATCTCCAGATTTATACTTTAGCTCAACATGTGCGCTAAGAATCTTTGATACAGTAACTGCCACCTTATCTTCGCCAAGTCTTCGAAAGCGGCAAAGTGAATTGGGATCACTATCATGGATTGTAGCAAATGCAACTACTTCTCTTTTGCTACATAAAATCACATCCATCCCTGGAACAAAATCTATAGCCATCTCCTTTGTGAGAGTCCTTCGCAAGCAAGCTGCAGTAGCAACAATTACATAAATATTAGTCTCTTTTTAATAATCTACTCATTTATTATAATTTTTAATTAGTACTTAATTTATTGGTGGGAGAAGTTATCCGATCAAGTACTCATCAGATGGACATGCCAAGTTATCCTTTGCATGGTCAATCAAGCATTAAATACTATTTTTCCTCTAGTGTCATGCACATCCGTAAAAAAACATGAGCCTACTAGGTATGTTATCCAATCAAGCACTAATGGGATGCGCGTGCCACTTTGCATGTAAGTCAATTCCACCTAGTTGAGGTGTACAAAAAGTTTTGTGCCCATCGAATATGCTTTGCATGGTCCATCGAGCGTTAAATACTATTTTTGCTCGTGTCATGCACATCCGTAAAAAAAACACACAGCTAGGTTTCTTATCATCGGATTTGCTTTGCGTGGTCGATCGAGCATTAAATACCATTTGTGCCTTAGTGCCATGCACATCCGTAAAAAAATACGCTGCTAGGTGTGTTATCTGATCAAGCACTTATGCGATGGGAATGCCACTTTGCATGTAAGTCAATTCCACCTAGTTGAAGGTGTGTGCAAAGTATCGTGCCCATCGGATATGCTTTGCATGGTTGATCGAGCATTAAATACCATTTTTGCCTTAGTGCCATGCACATCCGTAAAAAAACACGCTGCTAGGTGTGTTATCTGATCAAGCACTTATGCGATGGGCGTGCCACTTTGCATGTAAGTCAATTCCACCTAGTTGAAGGTGTGTGCAAAGTATTGTGCCCATCGGATATGCTTTGCATTGTCGATCAAGCATAACAAACCTTTCTTGCCTTAGTGTCATGCACAACCATATAAAAACACGGCCATAGGTGTGTTATTCAAATAAGTACTTATCAGATGGGGGATCCACTTTGCACGCAAGTCCGCTTTAACTACATTGAGGTGTGTGCAAAGTATTTTCACCATCAGATATGATTTGCATGGTCGATCACGCATTATACACCATTTTTTCCCTAATGATATGCACATCCGCAAAAAAACACGCCATTAGGTGTGTTATCTGACCAAGTACTTATCGAATGGGTGTGCCTCATTGCGAAAATTTCAATACCACCTAGGTTAAGGTGTACGAAAAGTTTTGTGCCCATCGGATATCATTTGCATGGTCGATCGAGCATTAAATACTATTTTTGCTCTAGTGTCATGCACATCCGTAAAAAAACACGCTGCTAGGTATGTTATCCGATCAAGCACTTATGGGATGCATGTGGCGCTTTGCATATAAGTCTATTCCACCTAGTTGAAGGTGTGTGCAAAGTATCGTGCCCATCGGATATTCTTTGCATGGTTGATCGAGCATTAAATACCATTTTTGCCTTAGTGCCATGCACATCCGTAAAAAAACACGCTGCTAGGTGTGTTATCTGACCAAGTACTTATCGGATGGGTGTGACTCATTGCGAACATTTTAATACCCCCTAGGTTGAGGCGTACGAAAATTTTTGTGCCCATCGGATATGCTTTGCATGGTCGATCGAGCATTAAATACTATTTTTGCTCTAGTGTCATGCACATCCGTAAAAAAACACGCTGCTAGGTATGTTATCCAATCAAGCACTTATGGGATGGGCGTGCCACTTTGCATGTAAGTCGATTCCACCTAATTGAAGGTGTGTGCAAAGTATTGTGCCCATCGGATATGCTTTGCATTGTCGATCAAGCATAAAACACCGTTTTTGCCTTGGTGTCATGCACAACCATGAAAAAACACGGTCCTAGGTGTGTTATTCAAACTAGTACTTATCGGATGGGGGCTCCAATTTGCACGCAAGTCCGTTTCAACGAGGTTGAGGTGTGTGCAAAGTATTGTCACCATCGGATATGATTTGCATGGTCGATCACACATTATACACCGTTTTTTCCTTAGTGGTATGCACATCCGCAAAAAAACACGCCCTTAGGTATGTTATCTGACCAAGTACTTATCGGATGGGTGTGCCTCTTTGACAACATTTTAATACCACCGAGGTTGAGGTATAGGAAAAGTATTATGCCCATCGGATATGCTTTGCATGGTCGATCGAGCATTAAATACCATTTTTGCCTTAGTGCCATGCACATCCGTAAAAAAACACGATGCTAGGTGTGTTATCCGATTAAAGCACTTATGCGATGGGAATGCCACTTTGCATGTAAGTCAATTCCACCTAGTTGAAGGTGTGTGCAAAGTATCGTGCCCATCGGATATTCTTTGCATGATCGATCCAGCATTAAATATCATTTTTGCCTTAGTGCCATGCACATCCGTAAAAAAACACATTGCTACGTGTGTTATCTGATCAAGCACTTATGCGATGGGCGTGCCACTTTGCATGTAAGTCAATTCCACCTAGTTGAAGGTGTGTGCAAAGTATTGTGCCCATCGGATATGCTTTGCATTGTCGATCAAGCATAACACACCGTTTTTGCCTTAGTGTCATGCACAACCATATAAAAACACGGCCATAGGTGTGTTATTCAAATAAGTACTTATCAAATGGGGGCTCCACTTTGCACGCAAGTCCGTTTTAACTACGTTGAGGTGCGTGCAAAGTATTGTCACCATCGGATATGATTTGCATGGTCGATCACGCATTATACACCATTTTTTTCCTAATGATATGCACATCCGCAAAAAAACACGACATTAGGTGTGTTATCTGACCAAGTACTTATCGGATGGGTGTGCCTCATTGCGAAAATTTCAATACCACCTAGGTTGAGGCGTAGGAAAAGTTTTGTGCCCATCGGATATGCTTTGCATGGTCGATCGAGCATTAAATACTATTTTTGCTCTAGTGTCATGCACATCCGTCAAAAAATACGCTGCTAGGTATGTTATCCGATCAAGCACTTATGGGATGGGCGTGCCACTTTGCATGTAAGTGGATTCCACCTAGTTGAAGGTGTGTGCAAAGTATTGTGCCCATCGGATATGCTTTGCATTGTCGATCAAGCATAAAACACCGTTTTTACCTTGGTGTCATGCACAACCATGAAAAAACACGGTCCTAGGTGTATTATTCAAACTAGTACTTATCGGATGGGGGCTCTAGTTTGCACGCAAGTCCGTTTCCACTAGGTTGAGGTGTGTGCAAAGTATTGTCACCATCGGATATGATTTGCATGGTCGATCACGCATTATACACCGTTTTTTTCCTAGTGGTATGCAGATCCGCAAAAAAACACGCCCTTAGGTATGTTATCTGACCAAGTACTTATCGGATGGGTGTACCTCTTTGAAAACATTTTAATACCACCTAGGTTGAGGTATAGGAAAAGTATTATGCCCATTGGATATGCTTTGCATGGTCGATCGAGCATTAAATACCATTTTTGCCTTAGTGCCATGCACATCCGTTAAAAAACACGCTGCTAGGTGTGTTATCCGATCAAGCACTTATGCGATGGGAATGCCACTTTGCATGTAAGTCAATTCCACCTAGTTGAAGGTGTGTACAAAGTATCGTGCCCATCGGATATGCTTTGCATGGTCGATTGAGCATTAAATACCATTTTTGCCTTAGTGCCATGCACATCCGTAAAAAAACACACTGCTTTGTGTGTTATCTGATCAAGCACTTATGCGATGGGCGTGCCACTTTGCATGTAAGTCAATTCCACCTAGTTGAAGGTGTGTGCAAAGTATTGTGCCCATCGGATATGCTTTGCATGGTCCATCGAGCATTAAATACTATTTTTGCTCTAGTGTCATGCACATCCGTCAAAAAACACGCTGCTAGGTATGTTATCCAATCAAGCACTTATGGGATGGGCGTTCCACTTTGCATGTAAGTCAATTCCACCTAGTTAAAGGTGTGTGCAAAGTATCGTGCCCATCGGATATGCTTTGCATGGTCGATCGAGCATTAAATACCATTTTTGCCTTAGTGCCATGCACAACAATATAAAAACACGGCCATAGGTGTGTTATTCAAATAAGTACTTATCGGATGGGGGCTTCACTTGGCACACAAGTCCGTTTTAACTACGTTGAGGTGCTTTCAAAGTATTGTCACCATCGGATATGATTTGCATGGTCGATCACGCATTATACACCATTTTTTCCCTAATGATATGCACATCCGCAAAAAAACACGCCATTAGGTGTGTTATCTGACCAAGTACTTATCGGATGGGTGTGCCTCATTGAGAACATTTCAATACCACCCAGGTTGAGGCGTACGAAAAGTTTTGTGCCCATCGGATATCCTTTGCATGGTCAATCGAGCATTAAATACTATTTTTGCTCTAGTGTCATGCACATCCGTCAAAAAACACAGTGCTAGGTATGTTATCCGATCGAGCACTTATGGGATGGGCGTGCCACTTTGCATGTAAGTCGATTCCACCTAGTTGAAGGTGTGTGCATAGTATTGTGCCCATCGGATATGCTTTGCATTGTCGATCAAGCATAAAACACCGTTTTTGCCTTGGTGTCATGCACAACCATGAAAAAACACGGTCCTACTAGGTTGAGGTGTGTGCAAAGTATTGTGACCATCCGATATGCTTTGCATGGTCAATCATGCATTATACACCGTTTTTCCCTAATGATATGCACATCCGTAAAAAAGCACACTCTTAGGTGTGTTATCTGACCAAATGCTTATCGGATGGGTGTGCCTCTTTGCAAACAAGTCAATACCACCTAGGTTGAGGTGTAGGAAAAGTATTGTGTCCATCAGATATGCTTTGCATGGTCGATCGAGCATTAAATACCATTTTTGCCTTAGGGTCATGCACATCCATTAAAAAACACGCTGCTAGGTATATTATCCGATCAAGTACTTATGGGATGGCCACACCACTTTGCATGTAAGTCAATTCCGCCTAGTTTAAGGTGTGTGCAAAGTATTGTGCCCATCGGATATGACGACGAGCTTCCATGCAACGAACAGAGTGGCGCAGTGGAATCAGCTCTCGGCACTTGACACATAGAAGATGCTTCATTTTGTTTATCCGCCTCTCCCAAATATTGGCCTCTAAGTCAGTGAAACAGGCCGCCATCAACGATTGAGAAAGCAAAACCGAGCACGAGCTAATTCATGACCACAATGGGGCATCTCTTATAATGATTGTTATTTCCTATATAGAGCAAAAAGTTATTGGAAAAATACATGGATGTAATAGTAGGTTTCATTGAATAGCATTGACTAAATGTGATTTGATTTAATATACCAGGCAATGTTTTCTACAACAGTGGATATCTATAGTTTGTTCTATAAAGTTTCATATTAATTCTTTTAAAATGTACCACTTTAGGATAATTGTTGTATTTAGTTAGCCAGGCTAACTTTTTCTTACAATGTGAATCATTGATGAAGTGTACTAGGTTGTAGTGGTTATTAGGTACTAGGTTGTCTATGGGATCTTGTAGATGAGGTATACATGTAGGCGATGAAAAAGAATGATGGGGCATGGATTACTTTAAAATGCTCTGTTAATAGAATGGATATGGAGGTATGGATGCCCATGGTAATATTTAATATATTAAATAGGAAATTGAATTACATTTTAAAGCAATTATTCATGGTCTCAAATTGTCATCCCCATTATTTATTTACAATGAAAGAAAAATTGTTGGGGAGACCATTGGATAATGTTTCTTTAGAAACATTTAATTTTCTATAGTACGATAAATGAATATAATGCATACTTCTCTTTTAAAGACATTTGAATTCTCAATAAGTCTGGGTGCATAAATAAGGGGCTTAGACCTTCGTAAAGCCTTTATTACATTTGTCCAAGACCATACAAAGAGATTGGGACTCTAACCTTTATTACATTCATTTCCTACACAACACTTCTTTAGCCTTCATCTCCTACCACCTTTACACATCCCTTCAATGGCCACCCCTCATGAACCATACCACAATATCGTGGCAACATCTCTTTATGTGAGCAGAGAGGAGGAGTTGTACGAGATTTTTGATTGTGAGATTGACATCATCAACACAATGCAAAAGCACACAGATATTTTCAGCGACAACGCCATAGAGTATGTTCATAGTTACATCCTCCAATTTGTTGTCTAACTTTCAATTTTATGTGGATTATCAAAGTAAAGGTTTTAATGTGGATTATCAAATTTAAGGTTTTAGTGCTTATGTGAGCTCAAGTGGACAATTATTGCACAAATGTTTTGGGGCAAATGCAAATTTGTTAATCGAATACATTTTCCTATAGGAGAAAATATCAAATAAATATAATATGCACCAAAATTTTAGAAATTTTGAGCCTATGCCCAAATGGCCAATTTTGGGAAAATTATTTGGGGAAAATGTCAATTTCTTGTTGAAAGGCACTTTCCATGGTGCCCTCAACGCTTCCCCCAAGCCAATTTGATAAGAAAATGCCCAATCGGGGAACGATGAAATTGTCATTTTAGTGAAAATAATAACAAATGTAGTTCTATGGGTTGGTGTTTTGATTAACTCTAAGACTACAATTAATCATCTAAAATATGGTTTGTGTGAAAGATTTCTTGCATCATTTGAATATAGTGTATTTGAGATTATTCAAGGTTAGTGTTAGATTACATTTAGTTATTTGAAATATGGCTTGTGTGTTCAAGATTTCCTACATCATTTGAATATAAATTTTGCTCATGGCCCAAAAAATCACTTATTAACTACCATGTCATAGCTCATCTTTCTCCTGTACAAAGGCATAAGAAAAATAAAGTTATGGTTGGTTTAGTGTTTGGGACACCTAAATGGTCAAATTTGTCAACCTACATGGTCACATTTGTTGATAATTTTTGAGCAAAGTAAAATTTTTGAGTGTTTGCACTTGTGGGAACACTTCCCCGAAGTCAAATTGCCAAGAAAATGCCAAATCAAGGCCAAGTGTGAGCTGGCACGAATTTGGGCCAGACGATGCCATCGTTTGGACCAAATTCGTGCCGGCTTGCACTTAGCCTTGTTTTGGCATTTTCCAAGAAATTTGACTTGGGGGAAGTGTTGAGGGCACCATGTAGAGTGCCTTTGAACAATAAATTTGCATTTGCCCCAAAATCTTTTTCCAAAATTGCCCACTTGGGCAAAGATCCAAAAATTCCAAATTTTGATGATTTCCATGAAAGCTTTTATAGATTTGGACCTCCATGTGTGCACGTATCTATTTGTGTAAGAATATGGCATTTGCCCCAAATTTTCCCACCAATATTTTGCATTTGCCCCAAAATGTGGCATTTAGACCTACATGGTCAAATTTGATGATATTTTTTGGGGCAATGTAATTTTTTTGAGTGTTTGCACCTGTGGGAACACTTCCCCTCCAAGTCGAATTGCCTAAAAAATGCCAAATCAAGGCCAAATGCGAGCTGGTGCAAATTTGGGCCAGACGGCGATGGCGATGCTCGTCTAGCCCAAATTCGTGCTAGTGCGCACATGCCAAAAAAAAAAAATTTGGTTGCCCTTTTCCCCTCTCCTAGTGTCCCAAACACTAAATCAACCACCATAAGTTTTTCTCTTGGACTCCAATTTGGACGTTTCTTATGCCATTGCGATGGGAGCAAGATGAGCTACAATGTTGTAGTTGACAAGTGATAATTTGGGATAAGACCAAAAGTTATAATTGATGTATTATCAATTTCAAGAGAAATTCTAGTAATCCTAAATGCCGAATAATCTAAACACACTAAATTCAAATGATGTAGGGAATCTTGAACACACAAGCCATATTTTAAATAACTACATGCAGTCTAAAGTTAATCCAAACACTAACCTTGAATAGTCTCAATAAACTATATTCAAATGATGCAAGAAATCTTTCACACAAGCCATATTTTAAATAACTAAATGTAGTCTAGAGTTGATCCAAACAGTAACCCATACATTTAATAACTACATTTATTATTATTTTCACTAAAGTTACAAAACCAAACCTCACCAAATTGCTTAGACATCCTATCCATGGTGTTAATAAGCCATTACCCTTTAAATTATTTAAGAAATTGCCATTTGGTCCGTAGTGACCTCTGCTACTTATTATGACATAGATTATGATTTTACTTAAAATTATGAGAATGGTGCTTGTCCTCTCTCAGAGGCAACATTTCTATTTATTTTGTACTAAATAAAAATAAATCTTCTTAAATAAAGAAAGGTGACATGTTTTATTTTTGGAATAAAAGAAGACCAATTGCATTAGAAAGGGCAAGTACAAAAAACCTCCATTCGGGAGCCAAAAATAGTGTCTACAAAAGAGCACACTATAATACAATAGGAGTCCTCTAAAGGACAACAACACCTGCCAACTAGATATGATATAGATGGCTTTAGTGGTAAGTGCTAAAGAATGACCACTTCCCTTACATCCGCCTCAAAAAAATGGTAAATAACTTTATAAGACTCTATCAATAAACTTCCCTCTAGATTTGACTGCCTGAGTCATTTTGGCCCTCAATGCTCAATATCCTTGAAATCCATTTGACATTGCTTCCATGCTTGGAACATTCTGAATGATGTTTATCCAACAAACTGCAAGGAGAAGGCAATTAAGAATCTCTATAATTGAGGGAGCACGTCTACTTCTTGTTGGTAACATGCTGAAATGGAACCATGAGAGTATGTGAGAAATAAGATTGGAGTTAGGGAGGTAGAGCAAACAAAAAATATAACATGACAATGAGCATGCATCATGTAGCTTGCATCCTCCTATGCTTTGTTGCTCCACCATCTTCTACCAAGAATGGATCCATGAAAGGATTCGAAAAATAGATTTGCAAAATGGAGTCAAAGCAACAAATATTTCAAAGTAGCACAGGGTAGAATAGGATCCATGGAAGCAACAAAGTTTTGACTTTAGAACATAACAAAATGGTGAGAAGAAATTGGATTTAGGAGTTGAAAAGTGATTATGGTGAAAAGAAGAAGGATTTAGGGGTTAGAAAGCGATTATGGTGATAAGAAGAAGGATTTTAGTGGTTGGAAAGTGATTTGTGTGCATCAGCATGGTTTGGGGGAAGGTTTGGAAAGGTTTTCGGACATTTTTGGCACTTGAAAAAATTTAAAATTTTGGGGGGAGTGGTACCCGCCGCGAGATACTTTTTGGAAATGGGGACCATGCTGGGGTGTAAAGAGGGGAAAAGTTTTGCAAAGTGGGGGGGCCTCCAAGTGGGACAGGAAAGTGCACTTTTTGCCTAGGGAGATGTACTTTTTAAGACTCATATGGGGGTGATGGGACCCTCCACTCGTACAAAGTATGATGGCTATTGGTTCCCATTTGCATATCAAGAACATACATTTCCACGTTTTTGCTCAAGCATCCCCTCTTCTGGTTTGAAATAATGCCCTGATGGAGTTCTAGTCATGAAAATGAGACCCCATGGCCACGATACTTTGATAGGGACTCAAAATCACCTAGATTGAGGCCTGTACAAAGTGTCATGGTGGCTATTAGATCCCATTTGAATGATCAAGAACGAATATTTCCATGTTTTTGCCCATGCATCCCCATGCATCCCCTCTTCTGGTTCAAATTATGCCCCTGTGGCCACGATACTTTGCAAGAGACCATGCATCCCCTATTTTCTTTCAATTTAATTCCCCAATGGAGTTCTACTCATGAAAATGGGACCCCATGGCCACAATACTTTGATAGGGACTCAAAATCACCTAGATCGAGGCCCGTACAAAGTGTCATGGCCATCGGATCCCATTTGCATGATCAAGAATGAATATTTCCATGTTTTTGCCCATGCATCCCCTCTTCTAGTTCAAAAAATTACTAGAAGCTATCGACCGAGACACTATTTGCATCTAAGGAAAACTTTGCAGTCCAGACCCCACAACAGAGGAGAACTTTGCAGTCCGGACCCCGCAATAGAACCTGCATCCTCATCCGATCTGGGTCAGCGTTGTTGCAGAACCATCTCCCGACATGTTTGTAGAACCATAGCATCGCTCCAACGTGCAAATTGCCTGTCCCATTCTGCACGGACATCCCCTTGGAGAGCATCAAGGAGCGAACCCATCTACTCCATATTGACACTGATTGTACCACAACAAAAGCCCTTATTAGATGCACATAGGAGTCAAAAATCTACAACTTCACTCCCTCACTAATCAACCAACCAAGACCCTTAAGCCTTCTACAACTTCTCTTACAACATGGACTCGAGATGGACTCACACTCCAGAAAATAAGATTTTATTTGCTAACCCACACACACTACAAAATGGAAATCAAATCCCGAATGGAATTCCCCACATTTGTATCAAGCTCGCTTCCACTAGTCTCCTCAACCATTGTAATCATGGTCCTACACTTGGAGAGTGGATAGGTAGCTAGACAACCAAGATGTGGGCACATGGGCCTCAATCATGGCCTCAAACATGTACAAGAGAAAACTATGGTCCTGTGAAAATTACATCAAATCTCTAATTACTCAAAGACATTGAATGGAGCTATGGCTATAACAACTTCCCACCTCCTCTCAGTCCCCAACTTCTGCCCCCTGAAACAAACACTCCCCCTCACTCTTTGACCTTGCTGTTTCCTCTACTACAGTAGAAGAGCATCACACTAGTCAGCAGCAGTAATCACAAAAATTAAGTTTCCTTTTTGTTTGTTCAGCCTTGATTTCCCTATTATTGGATCTCACTATTCCCTTGGTGACAGTGATATTGATGGTGGAAATCCTATTGCATCTCCTTTAATGAGAGTCATACTATGACATTCCAAGCTTTTGTTTTGTAGCATTAGTTTGTGATTGTTGGCTATGGAATCATTTGGGCTCTCCCACAGATGTACATAACTTAGAGTAGGAAAATATTGTCCCTTGTAGTACTCCAATTCCTTAAAAGTTTCATATAAGAAAGATTTAATTTAGAGGGAGGCTGACCACAAAATGGGTCATGAACTCCCAAAGGTGCAGTCTTAATTGGCCACTTTCTAGTATGGAAGGACCTAACGATGTAGACTTGGAGAGGCAACAAGAGGGCAATGATTTAGACAATGGATAGTTCGTTGGGGCAATGAACCCTAACACCCTCAGATATAAACCCTAAGAGGAAGAGGAGTTCACTTATCTCATTCAAGGTTTGAGCAACCTTGCCGCCCTTACCTCCACTATCTCCAAACCCCCTCTTAGAACCTCTAGCTCTCAACCCATAGACAGAATGGCATCAGACCAACCTCTGAATAAAAAGCGTGAGAAGAGTAAAGGGCCCACTCCAAAGCAAAAGGGAAAGGTGATCAAAGGGCCCATTTGAAGGGTGAGAAGTGGAAAGGGCCCACTCAAGCAAAAGGCAAGAAAGGCAAAGAGGAAAGGGCCCAATTTGAAGATGAATAATCCCAAAAAACCATAGGGACTGGAACTCAATGTGCCCCCATTTTCCAATGTCCCATGCCTTTTCTCAACTACGTCCACTCTCTTGGCCTTAGTAACTCTCATGGAACGAGGCCTTCGACCATAGCATTGCCATGGAGGCAATCGGTTCCTATGATGGCTAGACAAATGCCTTCCAAGAAAAGGGGTAGACTATCACAATCATTGAAGACATTCATTCCTTTTTAAAAGCTGCCTTTGGGAGTGAACAAAAGGGACCTGTCCTCTTGTCACACAATGAAGTCCCCATTTTTCTACTAAAAGATCACCATCTTTACCTTGTGGACTTGATGTCAATATACCTTCATAAGAGTAGAATATGTCCACCTTACGAATTCAAAGATTTAAAAAAAAATCAAAGATAGAAGAAAAAGAAACAATGAGAGAGAGAGAGAGAGAGAGAGAGAGAGGGACAAGGGGGGGTAGGAGGGTTCATGCAGCCAGGTGACTAGTCCATCTATTGTGTCATGTTTGTTGTAATGAGAACTATATTAGGATGGGAAAAATTATGTCAAGTTCCAAGAATCATGTTCACTGTAATGAGAGCTATATTAGGATAGGAACACTTATGTCAGGTGTAAAAGAATTGCCTTGAGGGAAAATGATGTTATAGAGTCGCCTCCCTCTTCTGCTATTTAATTGGTCTCTTTCCTACATCTATTAAGTGCTTGCAACACAAGAGTCATTTAGTTCTAGAATGATTTAAAAGTGTGATTTTATAACTCAAGGAAGTGTCTTGCATGTTGCATTGAATTGTATTAGAATTACTAGCATTGAGTGCCACTCTTATTTATCACCAAAGGAGATGTAACTTTGCTTTGTCAGGAATGACAAGCATTCCTACTAATGTTAGATTTTGAGGTGGGCAATAAAGTGGTCTTTTCTTTGGTAAGGAACAACATATGTGTGGTCAAAAATGGCTCGGTGACAATTTGCAAAATGTTGTTAGATGCAAGTTTGCTTTGTCAGGAATGACAAGAGTTCCTACTATGGCTAGATTTTGAGGGTGGGTGATATACAATGGTGTTTGCTTTGGTAAGGAGATAGAATATGTGGTAAAAAATGGTTTGGGGACACTTGCAAAATGTTGTTATAATGAAGGGATCCCCATCTGGCCCTCCTTTGTTTTTTCTTTTTGTTACTTTCTATCTCCTTAAGGTTTGTTGTTGTTGCTTGTTCTCAGTGATTCTTGAAAATTGTTACTTATGTTGGCACTGATGCAAACATAAGGGTAACTTTGTCTGTCTGTCTGTCTGTCTGTCTCCCTCTCTCTCTCTCCCTCTCTCTCTCTCTCTCTCTCTCTCTCTCTCTCTCTCTCTCTCCCCCCCCCACTCCCTCTCTCTCTCTCCCTCCCTACCCCCCCCCCTCTCTCTCTCTCTCTCTCTCTCTCCCCCCCCCCAGGCCCTCCATTTCCATCTCATTTTTCTAGATCTTTCATTGCATTGTGTACGTGTGTTGACTAATTAAAACAAAGTGTAATTTCTTCCAAATTCACTTAGCCCTAAAGAGATTAGCATTGGCACAATTATTTTAGAAAAAACAATTAAGAATACATGAAGGAAATGATTTTGAATAATATTAGCATGCCAAAATAGGTACTCACTTCAAACCCTAGTATAGTAAGTCTATCATCCTGTGTCACTAGGTAAGAAGCTATAGAAAACATGAAAAACATGTTGACTATAGTGTGTTGTTACATCTTCTATTTTTGAAGCCTTCTAGTCTACTACTTGAGTCAAGTGGTACTCATTATGCTTGTCTTGGATATGCAATACTCTTTCTGATCTTTTGTTTTGGGATTGATCCCCTAGCTTGTCCATGTTCATGGTTAGCATTGTCCTTTGTCATACCACCATTTGATCCACTTGATCCAATTTCAATGCATCTGTAAGATTGGTGATAACTAGAGTCATTGCAGTGGTACTTTTCATCATCGCTCTAAAACCAAACACAAAAGGAGCACATGACTTAGATACATATATATACCAATCCAATTAATCAATTTATACTCTAAAGAAAGATTTTCAGATGCATAAGCATTTAATGACTCTCCACTATATGTAGCTATATTGAATTGGAAGGTACAAATTAAAATACTCTAGACTAAGGTATTGATTTCAAGTCATGAGATGTGTTAGGATCCCAAATATTCAACGGTGAATCAAAGACATAATTATTCTAACAAAGAAGAACATGCAAATATTTGCATCATCACCCAAATCAAATAGTCATACACAAGAAACCAAAGGATAGCAATGACCTTCTCTCACCTTGGGCACATGTAAGCTTTTGCAAGCCCTTTCGGAAGCTTGTAGAGCTGATGTGGCAAACAAAAGGACAAACCTTGCCTAACCCTTGCAACTGGATTGCATAGGCAAGTAAGGGCAAGCAAGGATATGGCAACCTATGAAAAGCTACCATCAACCTCACAAAACTCTCCCTGAGCATGTGCTTGCCGTAAATCCAACAATGTTTAGCATACTGTAGGCAAGCATGTGCCCCTGATTGAGATACCTTTCGATAGGTAGCCTTGAAATGGAAATGAAACTAAATACATAACATGTGCCCAACCTATCTGTATAGCTACAGGGAGTACAAGGGCTAGAAGAAGAGCACCCAAAAGTGGAATTCCCTCTTGTTTCTATTCAATACAAAGTGGAACTATCAATCCTATAGAGCCATTGCCCATAGTTAAGCACCGTAGGACCAAAAAATCATTCCATATGAATTCAAAAGGTCAAAAATATTTTTCCATTGCCAAAAAATGCCTCAAAGGATCCAACAAATCTTTCCATGCCAATTAGTGGCCAAAAGATGCAAAAGATTTTTCCATGCCAACTGTAGGCTATCTCATGGGCTAAGTTAGGACTATTGGTACAGTTAGTTTACATACCATCTAGGTCAGTTAGGACACTTAGTCCAGTTAGGGCAATTAGCCCTAGGGTTTTGTTATGTTGGCTCTCCCTTGAGCCTACACACTTCAGTTTTGCAGCAATCTATTATAGCATCTCGTTTTTCTCCATTGTGCTTCCATTTTTTAGCTTGCATTGCTTCCAACACCCAACAATGGTATACAGCAGGTCGGGAATCCATTCCCTCAGCCATTGATAGCTTTGTCAAGCTGTTTGGCAGCCTTTTGTGCCCTCATTCTTGCTAATTTGCTCAGTTTTCGAGGTTCTACACATCTGTGATTGAGGCCTCACTTGTGACCTCCTGGAGCATTTCTGTCGCGGGAACTTCACTTTGGCACAGGAAATCAGTGTTCTGGAGCTTTTTCTATTGAAAACGGTGCATTTACTACACATTAGTTGCTCGCAGCACCTGTACGAAAAATTGTACAGACCTATTAGAGAATTTCGTACAATTGTATGGACCTGTCAGAGAATTCCGTACAATTGTACAGATCTGTCAGAGAGTTCCGTACAACTATATGGACCTGTCAGAATTCTATACAGCTGTACGGACTGTTAGAGATTTCTGTATGACTATACCGACGTGTCAAATTTTACGGACCTATCAGTGCATTTATTGTAGTACGGACTATGTCAACAAGCATTTACTGCAGTACAAAGCTGCCTCCGAAGCTTCTCTTTGAACACTTTCCTCCTCATTTGGCATCCCTTTGCCTCGAGCTGCGAGCTTCTCTCCATTGGATCTCTTTCTCTCCATTTCTACGTGCTCTCCTCCTCATGGGAGCACTTCTTTTGCTGCAATTCTCATTTCCAGCCCTCATTTGCTTGCTTTCAGAGCCTGTCACTACTATATACATCATTGGGTAAGACGTTGTTGCATTGACTTTTTTCCATTTTTGCTTCATTTGCATTTTGGAAAGGCCTCGTGTTGCCTTGGAAGGCCTCGTGTTGCCTTTGGGGATTTTTCTTGCAACAAGTACACCTTGGGACAGCAAAGTCTTTTGCAGACATAAGCTTTGAAGCTTGGGTAGATTTTTGGCACTTGATTCTGAGAGGTTGTCTTTTTCTCATTTGCTTTGCTAGTTGGTGCATTTGCCTTGTATTTCAGCACCATGTCTGGTGGCAAATATGATTTGTTTGGGCTGATTAGGGTCGATGACAGGCTTGATGGCACCAATTACCCCATGTGGTCATACATGATGGGACATGTTTTGGTTGCCAGGAATCTATTGCATATTGTTTCAGGTTCTGAGGCCAGGCCTACACGCATTGTTACTGGTTCTACACCTCAAGCCTCTGCTTCTTTAGGTGATGGGTCTTCAGATGGTGATGGTTCTACTGCTACAGCTAGGACTCTTGCACCTCCTACTCGAGGTGCTTTGCCTCCTTCATAGGAGCAAATTTAGTGGGATGGTCGTGATGCCAAAGCACATGCCTTGATTCTTTCAGTGAAATGGGTTATTATCCCTCATATTCGGTCTCGCAAGATAGCTAAGCAAGCATGGGATCAGCTTACATCTTTGTATCAGGTGTAGAATGAGGCGAGAGTTGCCTATCTCTGCAAGCAGTTGAAAGATTTAAAGCTTGATGAGGGTGGTAACATGGATGCCTATCTCACTAATGTGAAGGATTTGAAAGAGCAGTTGGCCAACATTGATGAGATTATTCCCGATTCTCAGCTGGTTTCTAATACCCTTGATGGGTTGCCTGATTCATATCAAGGCTTTGCTACTACATTGAGGTTGGTTGAAGGGGGTGATGCCAATCATTTCTCATTTGACCAGCTTGTTGCTCTTCTTCTTCAAGATGAGCAAAGTCGTGTGAATCGCAATGCTACTATGGCTAGTGATCAAGCATTTGCTGCCCATCACAAACAAAAAGGTAAAGGCAAGGTTTCAGTTGGAAAGACCTCTCATTCCCATGCTGATCATTCACATGGTGCCTCTTCTTTAGGGGATAACAAAAAGAAAAAGAGATGTAATTATTGCAGGAAACTTGGGCATGATATTTCTAAATCAAGGAAGCGCATAGCATCTAAAAAGAAAAAGAAAGATCTGGTCTTGCAATATTTGGTTCTTCTAGTGATGAAGATCGACATGAGTCTGCTAATTTTGCATAAGACCACCATTGGGCTTCTTGGTTACATGTCAACATAATCCTGATGTTCATGATGCTTGTATGGCAGTTTCAAATGTTCGTGATGCTTGGTTCTTTGATAGTGGTGCTAGCAAGCACATCACTTCCTACAGGAAGTTATTCAGCTCATTGGAGCTTACATCTAGTGGGGGCAGTGTCACATGTGCTAATAATGCATCATATACCGTGAAAGGTATTGGGAAAGTTGCTCTAACTTCTGTCTCTAGTGGTATTGTCACTCTAGAGCATGTGCTTTATGTTCCATGCATTCATAAAAACCTATTTCAGCCATTGCTACATGTGGCTTTCAGGTTATTTTTGATGGTGTGAGGTGTGCAGTGTATGATGTTACACATGCCTTTACCCTGGTTTTGACTGGCACATTGTCTAGCGGTCTTTACAGACTTGATGCTTATGATAGATGTTCGAATGATGATGCTACACTTGCTAATGCACATGCCTATACAGACTTGATGCTTATGACAGATGTTCGAATGATGATGCTACACTTGCCAATGCACATGCCTTTGCTATATTGATTTTACCATGGCAGATACTCATTTGTGGCATGAGAGGTTTGGCCACCTCAATTTTGGAGCCGTCTGAAGTTATATAAGGAAGATATGGTTGTGGATCTCCCCAAAATGCATATGCCTTCCAAACATATTTGTGAACCATACTTACTGGTGGTAAGATGCACCGTGCTGCGTTCCCCAAGGATGGGAGAGTTGGTGCTTCATGTAAGCTTTATCTAGTTCATAATGATGTTTGTGGACCCATGAGGGTTGCAGCTCTTGGGGGGTTCTACTATTTTGTTACTTTTATTGATGATTTCACCCGGTACACTTGGATTTTTGCATTGAAATCCAAGTCTAATGTTTCTTCATGCTTCAAGCACTTTATTGCCTTGGCTAAGAATGAGCATTAGGGGAGAAATGGAGTCTCAAAAGGGCCTCATAAGGAATGGATTAGGGGAAGATTATGAAACTTAATCTAAGTCTATGTGGGGGGGTCATAATCAAGGCTCAGGTGGTTTTGGAAGCAATCAAGAGGGACGAGTCAAAAAGACATCCAGGAGGATATAAATATATGGAACTTGTGAGCTTATATTTACACATGATTGGTGGTTGCTTGGTGGTTAGGGCCCGAGAGTGGGGACCATGTGGTTGCGGGTTCAAATCTTCTATGGCATATTTATTATTTGGTGGAGGTAATGGGGACCATTTGGTCACGGGTTCAAATCTTCTCTGGTGCATTTATTATTTGGTGGAGGTGGTGGGCTTGGTGGGCGCCCAAGGTGGCGATTTGGCCACGTGTCAAGCCCGCGCATGTCGACGGCCTGCTTTGCCCCTACTCTCCACTAGACAAGCCCACTTGCACCTCCCTTGTTGACTTTTTTGACATGCCTTAAATGCACCCCCTCCCCACATTTTGAATTTTGGGACACATGGCAGAACATGGTGCTCCTTCTCCACGTTTGGTGGTTTTCTACCCCAAAACCATGGTATTCCTTCCCCCTTTTTCAAACTAAAACCAGCTTTTTTAAATTAAAACCAGCTATGACCTAAGCATAGTAAATGCAACATGCCACCTCAACATACCATTGCCCCACACAAAGGAGCATTCTCATTGGTAGAACTCAAATCCCTCTCTAATCCCTTGAAATTAGGAAACACTAATTGGAGGCCCCTCTTGAGACCCCATTTCTCCCCTAATGAGTGGGCTACACATTGCTCACATTAATACAGACAGGGGGGGTGAATACATGTCGAAGGAGTTTGCTGTTTTTTTGGCTTCCTGTGGCATCAATCATCGATGCACGGTGCTTTATACTCCTCAACAGAATCCCGTGGCTGAGAGAAAGAATAGATCAGTGATGGAAATGGCTAGATGCATGTTGAAAGGCAAACATTTGCCTAATAACTTGTGGTTGGATGCGGTCATGTGTGCAAATTACATCTTGAATATATCATGTCCTACAAAGGCATTGCAGACTATCACACCTTATGAGGCTTGGATGGGTCATAAGCCTCGCATTTCCCACATGTGGACTTGCTTAGCTTATGCTCATGTGCCTTCATAGAGATGCACTAAGTTGGATGATAAAGCTATTAGATGCATTTTTCTTGGGTACAATTCATAGAACAGGGGCTATAAGCTATATCAGCCCCACACGGGCAAGTGTTTTGTCAGTCGAGATGTTGTGTTTGATGAATCTTCCACTATGCCTTTGCTGGGCTATCATAAACAGCCTGTTGTTGATGCCCCAGACATATTTGACAGCTTCATGACTTTGTTTCCATCCGATGCTCGGGATGATGTTCCATTTGAGGTGGTCCCTCCTCCATCTATTGGTCATTTGCAGCCACATGTGCATGCAGAAATTCAGCCTGATATGCCTATCATTGATCAGGATCATTTGCATTGAGCTCTTGACCAAGAAAGAGCAGGAATTTAGGAGCCTAAAAAGGTATCCCATTGGCTCCTTGGCACATTAAAAGATATCAAACAAGACACTCCTCTGCCAACTCATATGAGAGCAGCTGCCCGAAAAGAGCATGCTAGTTTTGTTGCTTATGCTTTGATTGCCATAGCATGCAATGAAGAGCCATTATGTCATCAAGATGCCTTTCATAATGATTGTTGGATGAAGGCCATGCAAGCTGAATTGGATTCTATCCATCAGAATGACACTTGGGAATTGTGTGATTTGCCTTATGGCAAGAATGGAACTAACTGGGTTTATTGCAAGATCAAATGGAAAGCTGATGGTTTAGTGGACCGTTACAAAGCCCATCTTGTTTGCTAAGGGGTATGCTCAGTAGCATGGCATTGACTTTGAGGAGACTTTTGCTCCCACTTCTAGGATCACTACCATTCGGATTGTTATTGCCTTTGCTGCCCACTTTCATTGGCAGATACATCAGCTTGATATTAAGACAACTTTCCTTCATGGGCATTTGCAGGAAGAGGTCTATGTTTCCCAACCTCCTGGCTTTGAGGTTGAAGGTTCTGAAAGCAAGGTATGCCGCTTGAAAAAGGCCCTCTATGGATTGAAGAAGGCACTTTGGGCTTGGTATTCGAGAATTCATTCTCATTTGCTCACACTTGGCTTTCAGAACAGCCCTACTGAGGCTACCCTTTACATCCGCAAGCATGGGACAAATTTGCTGATTTTAGTCCTTTATGTGGATGACATGCTTGTAACTAGGACACATGCTCAGCAAATTGTAGATTTAAAAATTGATTTGTAGCAAACATTTGCTATGTTTGATCTTGGTCTTCTGCACTACTATTTGGGCATTCAATTTGCTAGTAGTGAGGGGGGCATTTTGATGTCACAATCCAAGTACATTGGATAGCTTTTGCGGCATTTTCAGTTTAAGGATTGTAAGCCAGTATCCACACCATTAGAGACTTGTTTTCACTTCTCTTCTAAGGATGACAGCGGTACATGTGATGTCACTCTCTATCAAAAGACAAGCAGTTGGTTGTTTGATTTACCTATGCCATACGAGACCTGATCTATAGTATGATGTCTTACAGTTGAGCAGATTTATGCACAGCCCATCTATGCACCATTGGCATGCTGTGAAGCATGTTTTCGGATATCTTAAAGGCACTCAGCATTTAGGCCTTCTTTATGGGGCTGATACTTCACTTGTCATGCATGGATTCACTGATAGTGATTGGGCTGGTTGTTTTGACACTCGTGTGTCACATAGTGGCAACTGTTTTATGCTTGGTACTTCATGTGTTTCTTGGTTTAGAAAGAAGCAGAGTACAATTGCTACTTCTAGCTGTGAAGTTGAGTACAGAGCAGCTTTTACAGCTATAATGGAGTGTGTTTGGCTTCGGAAGCTACTTGCAGATCTTTGTGCATGTCAGACTGCTCCTACCATCATCTTCACTGATAGTCAGAGTGCTTTGGTTGTCGCATGGAATCTAGTTTTCCATGCTCACACAAAGCACATTGAGGTTCACTATCACTATGTCAGAGAGCGATTATTAGCTAGTGATCTTGAGTTGTCTTATGTTCTCACTAAAGACAACTTGGGAGATCTTTTTACGAAGGCTCTACGTCAACCTAAGTTTGAGGCTTTTCGGCAAGCTTTAAAATTAGTACCTTTTGTAGCTTGATCTGTTGTACTCTGTACAGTCATAGGTTTCTATATCCTACGGGATGAACATGGGTCTCATGCTAAAGGCCGGTGAGACTAGACCGGCTTCTAATTTTATTACTAGGCCTTAGGGAATGCATGAGGCAGAGTTCAAGTTGAGGAAAGCGGAAGCGCAACGAGGGAGGGAGAGACTGAGAGAGTGGGTGGCTCCGGAGATTTTGGATCCAACATGCTCCAACGCATACTCCAAGGCCCTCAATGTATACTCTCTCGATTGGATCATGAAGCAAATGTTCAATTTTTGGAAAGAGTGTCTGGATGTATATGTGAAAGTAGACTACCGCTTGCATACAAATTTTAATCGAATGTCTCGTATAGATATTATTGCAGATCTTATGTTGGAAAAGAAGGCAACTGCACGTACTGCTATGATTGATGTGAGAGAAAGAATGAGCAAGTTGAACATTAATCCACAGTTGGTCATGCAACCAATGATTGAGATGAGCCCAAGGCTATAGTTGGGCATGTTGTATTTGAATTACAATGACCATATATTTGTACTAGACATTGAATTACAATGAACATATATTTGTATTGGACATTGAATAGCTACTTTGCCTGTGTCACTATCTTATTCTTGTACTTGTGTCTGATGTGTCTTATTCCATGTTTGTTTGTCTACCATCAACAATGACGATCCTGTGAAGAATATTGCCTCTACAAGTGCATACTGCGCATCTTCCAACAAAGGCCCTCGAAAGCTTTCATGCAAAGATGTTTGCCTCATCATTGAAGAAGGTGTTTGAGATGAACTCGGATTCTTATTTTCATGCATTCTTTCAGTGACATGTATATTGGCCTGTGAAACATTTGATTCGGTCTCTATTTTCAAATCTATTCTATCTACATCAATGTGCATCCCACTGGCCACATTATCACGTGTTGTGTTTGTGCATGCAAAAGCAGTGCCAAGCCTTGTTCCTCGACGAAGCCCTTTATTCTTTTCTTTTTTAGCTATTTCTTCCCTAAGCCTTGTATTGACTTGAGATTACTGCCAAAGAAGTGATCTCTAATATGTGGGGCTCCACCACTCTTCTGCACTTTCCAATGTTTGCACACCCAGTCATAATACTTGCCATTTAAGTTATCGACAAATTGCCACTCAGCACCAGGCAACTTTTTGGTTTTTGTTTTTTGAATAGGATTAGACTCTGTAATCGTTGCTTGTGATGAGCATGGCTGATTGACTTGCACTAAACTAGGATTTGTACCATCTTCCATTGAATCCTTTGTTCTAGTATAAGGCCTAATTATTACAAATCCCTCATGAGAGTCAATAACTTCTAACTTGTAATAATGACTAAGGATTCTACATCTTTACATCAACCTTTATCAAATAATTTTCCATGAACACATTTAAGCAATTAACTCACATTTCATAGAGTTTACAGTATGAACATGCAACAATGAAATACTAAACTAACATTTTACAAAACCAATAGGCAATAGCACTTACATATACTCTAAATAATTAAAACATTACAAAATTAAAAAAACATAAGCTTTTGCATACCTGAGACCTAGTAGCAATCAATAATCTTCTCTCTAGAGTTACCAATGTATAATTTCAAAGCCTCTCATCCACCTCAAGTTCACTTTGCTCCACACTTGCAGAGTCCTTTCTTGAATAGTAGATTGGTTTCAACAAAATCATTGTCACTGAGAGCTTTGTCTTTGAACATTTTTAAAACCCACATGGAGTCAAGGGCCATAAAAGCACCCTTGCCTAAGAAGACAATTTTATCTCCTCAAAGACTTCCATAGGGACTACTAGCTGAGACAGCCTACCATCGTGGACATGGCAGGAGGCAACATACTTGGAGGCACTTTTGTGATGAGGGTTTGATTATTGAGGAGCAGTATATCCGGGCTACTGGAGCGCCCTTGCAGGTATTTAAAAGTACTTAAAAAATTATCAGTGTTATAAATAAAGATTTCATTTTTCATACATTGATACATTGACCCAAACTAGCCACTCCAAATCCATTTGTTAGTAAATCTAATGGCCCAAATGCGACTGCATGCAAGTGGTGCACCAATGAATGTTGTGTGCACCACACTATTATCACCGTTGGATTGTGTGAGATCAACAACTGTGAAAGAGATAAATCAACAACTGTAATCCAGCTGCATATGGTTGCTTCTTGATAGTCTTTTCATGAACTTTTCCATCACTGATACTCCCTCAAATGAGTGAAAGGAAGAATTGGAACACTTTTAGCGTTATCTTGATCAATTGTATGAGATTTGCTGTCACCTAGGTCTTCATCTGGATCTGCAATCGTTGTCATATTCATCGCATTCATCATCATCATCCATCCATTGTTCTTCATTAGGATCTTCTTTGTAGTCAGCCTCATTTTTTATCATTCTTTTCATGATCGTCTCCATGAGAGCCGTCTTTATTGCCATTGGGTTCATCTCTTGGATTTGGATCCGATTCGCCTTGGTCATTTTGGTCGTTAGGCTCTAGTTCATCATCTGTAGCATTGTTATTGTCGCTGTCTATTTGGTCACTTGATTGTACAGCTTTTGGACGATTTGCATCTTATTTTCTTGCACGCGTGTGGCCTTCATTAGAGTCTACTACATCAGCCGTTGGAAATCCATCACCACGATTGGCCGAGAATGTTGTGCGCACCACACTATTAGCACCGCTGGATTGTGTGAGATCAAGAACTTCAAAGGAGATAAATCAACAACCTTGATGCTCGCCCCTAATCTGATGGCCAACATCGCTCATCACTGAGTTTTTTAATTCCTCTTTACGATGGTGAAAAAGTCAAAACATATAACAAGACTTTTTCCCACCAAAGAGGAGGAGGAGAGAATCTTAATTCTTTTAAGTTTTAATGCTCGAGGCTCCTCATTGGTATAGAGTCTAAACAAGGATTAGACCCGTTCTTAAGGGCCAATGGAAGAGGCCTTTTACATGCTAAAATTTTCTTAATTTTATACACACACACGCACGCACGCACGAATGCACGCACGCATGCACCTGCATGCATGCATGCGTGCATGCACCAATGGATGCATGCACGCACACATGCACTCACGCTCGCATGAACACACGTACGCATGCACGCATGCACACACATACATATGTACATACATACATATATGCATACATAGTGTCAACTTTCGCTTGGGTGTAGCCACTTGCGAAACTGTTTTTGAGGCCATTTTGAGGCCGCGATGCGACATTCTTTGGTGAGATTTTGAATTTGGGGTGGAACTCCACGCTCATTGGGAATTATTCTGGCATTATGATGCTGCAATGGCGTAATAATGAGATGCAAGCTATCATTTTGAACATTGCAAAGCTCAACACATGGCAGCTCTGCCCTGCTTTGCGCAGCACAATCTCTGGCCTGACTACATCATGCAGCTCTGCCCTGCTTCATGCAATGCAGTCTCTGGCCTGACCACCTATCATCGCACAGCCTTTTGCCACATCTTTGCCACCTGCCATTGGGTAGCGCGTAGATGCAGATCATGAAAATTCAAGGTTGGCTTGGAGCAACCATCGCGCTGTTATGGAGTTACCTATTTTTACTTATTATATAAGGAGATCTATGATGACCACTGTGCTGGCAAATAGAAGGAGATCTATGACAACCGCCGCACTGGTTCTTGGAGTTATATATTAGTGCACCAAGGAAAATGTATTTTCTTATGCAACCAAGGAAAATGGAACTGTTGATATGGCCCTTGAGAAGCCCTTTAAGGACAAGGGCCACTATCAACATGCTATATTTTCCACTGGCATCATAGATATTGTATAATGCATGTCGATATGGCCCTTGCCCCTAGAGGAGACCTTCAAGGGCCATATCATCAATTGAATTTTAGAAAAGTTTAATTGTACTTTTCTAGATGTATCTCCATGCAACCACCGCGGTGGTTGTTGAAGCTATTTTAGCACTATTTTGGTCCTAAACCAAGGAAAATGTAGTCTTACTTTACTAGTATTTTAGTCCTTGTTGCAATAAATCCTAAATGAGGGCAAAAGTATTCCAAGCCATTGTGGCCCAGTAGTGCCATCCAGATAATCATTCAAGCCAAAATTCGAGCCACTGCGATGGCTGGAGGCCCGATGGTGCCATCCAGATAATCAACTACAATTTATGAAGTAAAAATTAAGCTTAAGAGATTACATCTACATCCAATAATAGGTTATATAGAAATTAACAACAATTTATACCGAGAGCCCCATGGAGCCAAAATTGAACAAAAGGTCCTACATTTATAAAAGCTCAGCAATTGCTGAGAGCCTTAGAGGCCAAAAGATTACATCCAGCAACGATAACCACTCAGCAATTGCTGAGTGGTTTATATAAAAATAAACAACAGTTTATACTGATATCCTCATGGAGTAGAAATTGAACAAAAGAGATTACATTTATAAAAACTCAGCAATTGTTGAGAGCCTTAGAGGCCAAAAGATTACATCCAATCAGCCAAAAGATCACTGAGAGCCTTAGAGGCCAAAAGATTACATACATCCATTGCTTAGTGGTTATGAGCCTCGTTGAGAAACAGGATATTGGGTCATTGTTTGCTTGGGTGTAGCCATTTTTGTTGAGTTTCACGGACTTTTCTATATATAGGTATCTTGCATGACCCATAACTTATGCATTGCTCAATGGAATTCGGCAAACTTTGTCTTCAAGTTGTAGTACAAGTTAAAGCATTACAAGTGATATGTTGCATCCTGAAGACTATAGGATATAGCAACTTATTCAAAAACATCAAAATTTTGTTCTATACATACATGCAGCCAAGTAATCATTCTAAAGTACACTATGTGAGCTTCTACTCAACCCAAGGACACACCTAAATGAGATCATTATGCATGGGCTAACGGACCTCCAATGTTGTGCTAAAGTGATGCATACCCATTTGACGGCATGCTCCATAACTTTTTTTTTATTTGTTGCAAACCAAAATGGATTGAAAATTTGTAATCCAAACTATTGGGACTAGTGCATGGTGGTCTTAAAACATTCATAGTTGTTGGTATTGGTATCTAGATTCACCCTAAAATGGAAGAAGTTGGAAATGTGCAAAGATATTTTAATAAATCCAACACTCTTTATACTTTTGAATTGTTTCTTTTTCGATGCACTTGCTTGCTATATGGCTCATAAGCATGCCAAAGGTCATTGCATTTAATAATACACAGCATCAAACCCGATAGCATGTCCCTTGGCCTATTTGTGTTTTGAAGCATTTTAGGCCACATGGCACTTGTTTGGGATATCCAAGTCTACTAAGGTGTATCGCCAGAGGGGGGAAAGTTGATGGTTGAAATTTCGCTACTCTCGCAAATTTTGAATTTTCACACCTCCCGCCCATTAAATCTTGGAAGATTTACCTGCAAGCCCCCACATTGCAACCTGCAAGCACCTCGACGTGACCTTGCACAGAGTTTGGTTTGCCATTGTCTTCTTTCGGGTAAGTTGTCTTCTTTTCTTTGCTTGCCTCACCAGCTAGCTTCTTTGGATCTATTCTAGACTGATCGTGGCCATGGCATCAATGGAAACATGTAGCTTACCATGGCTTGCACGAGAAGCAGACAGAGGTTGCGAGATAGGAAAGCCAAAAAGCCAAGTCAAGGCTCAAGGAACATAGTGCGGGTCGAGGAAAGCGCTAGCACGGTATCGAATCAGCAACGGAAGACACTTTTGAAACATTTGCAAAGGAAAAAACAACGAGAAGAAACAAGACTCCTTGCAGAGCGGTAGCAAGAAGCAGTTGCAAATGCACGCATTCGATCATTGCCATCGGAGCGAAGAACACGAGTTGTGGTGTCACAATTGGTGGGAGCATTCAAGGCAGCAACATCAGGCCATTCAGGTGATTACCAGTCTTGAGTCTTCACAAGCTTTAGCCTGCACCCTAAAGTTCATAGAGTAACAATCCTACCAACACCTCAGGAGATGCACGCCCAAGACATGATGCTCTCTAACCTGAGAAATGGCCTATAGAAAGTGAAAGGGGTGCACAGAAGAGGCAACACTAGCTATGTTGGTGTCCCTTGAAATAAAGGAGAAACAACTTGAGTGTACAATGTCGAAGATGTTGTCAATCAGAAGGACTAATGTGGCTCAGTGGTTGAACATAGAGCAGAAGAAATGCATGATCATCTCGATTCGAGAAGTGTGTGGGATTCAATAGAATGCAAGAAAAGGAGAGAAAGCCTAAGTGCGGAAGTCATTGCTACAGTGACAACGTTTTGGCACAAAAATACGAGAGTTTCTCGAAATAGAAAGGACATCTATAAGAAGCGGATAGGATGCAAGGTGTTTGAGGAGCACATCATACACATGTTAGATACAATGCACGTTAGTGGTGCCTAAACCAGCACAATGGTTGTTTATGATTAAGATTTGGGAGAGTTTACTTGTTTCATTTCTTAAACCAGGCTTGGACTAAATGTGATTGTCCTAAAAACACCTATTTCATTAATTTTGGACTTTTTGTGTTGTTTTTGGATGAAGCCCAAAAATCCTTCCCAAATGAAAACTTTACTTTATGAAAATATCCTTTCCAAATCAAAATTTTACTTTCTAAAAAGTTCCTTCCCAAATCAAAAGTTCACTTTGTGGCACTATCATATTCACATAAAAATATTGTTTTTTCAATCTATACTTTTGCACCAACATGCAAGAATTTGAAATAATCCTATATTAGAAATTCTAGCTATATCTAAGTTATTTGTTAATTTAATTATTTTTAATATTTTTCCTTGACGTTTTTCCTTCCCAAATCAAAAGTTCACTTTGTGGCTCTATCATATTCACATAAAAATATAGTTTTTTCAATCTATACTTTTGCACCAACATGCAAGAATTTGAAATAATCCTATATTCAAAATTCTAGCTATATCTAAGTTATTTGTTAATTTAAATATTTTTAATATTTTTCCTTGACGTTTTTCGTTGACGTGATAAATTTATAAATCCATGAAACGAGACTTAAATATTTCATGAAAATAACATTGTCACTCGGCAATATGCACAAAATTTAACAAAACTTTTAATAAATAGAAAGAAGACATGATGCCATAAGACCCAAGTTTTGTATTGATCCAAAGAGGTATAATAGCAATTATAGCTTTCTTTATATGATTACATTGAGAGACGTTGCTCTTAGCTAGAGTCTTTATATCCAAAATGATATAGATTGAACATATGTTTACAATTTAAATTGTTGCGCTTAAAGAGCCTCAATTCGTGCCATCTGCATAATTTGACACCCCATTGGCTTATTGCTCAATGTCACGACAGTCCCTTGCCATTTTCCATTTGCATGATTTGACCTAGGCTTATCTTGCCAAGCCTTGCCCCTTGGGTGCATTGACTCCCCATTGTCTTATTGCTCAATGCGATAGTCCCTTGCCAGGTGCCATCTGCATTAACTCCCTATTGTCTTGCCAAGCCTTGACCCTTGGGTGACATCCAGTGCAAAATACAGGTGCTATCTGCATTAACTCCCACAAGTTATCTTGCCAAGCCTTGCCCCCTGGGTGCATTGACTCCCCATTGTCTTATTGCTCAATGTGATAGTCCCTTGCCAGGTGCCATCTACATTAACTCCCTATTGTCTTGGCAAGCCTTGACCCTTGGGTGACATCCAGTGCATATTTTGACTCTCATTTGACATAGGAGGTGATGACTCTGATTATAATTGTCTTGGATTGGCTCCTTGCCTAGTACCCAAAAAAAATCCTTCAATGGACTTCAATACAAAGCTTTAATCATGGACATTCTTCATTTGCATTGTCTCCTTCTACTTCCTCCATGGCGAGCATCCTTAAAAATTCATGTATATGCAAAATAGTTTGCTGTGGTATTTTTATTTTTCCTTCTACCTCATATCCCATGTGCTTCTTTGATTTCTTTGCCCTTGAATGCCAAGACACTATGATTGTCTCCGTCGAAACTTGAGAGACCGCTTCATCATTTGGGACCCACTCCTTCATTATACAATTAGTATATAATGTGTTGTTATCCATATTCTCCTTCTTGCCCTTTGGCTCATACCATACCGCTGTAAATGTTGTAGCTCTCCCTTGGTCATCTCTTTGCACATCGACTACTTTTGCAACCCAAAACTTCACATTCTCATATTCATCATCCGATGGCCGAACCACAACAAAACAATCGACCTCTATATCTACTTGTGGCATAAACTCTCTCTTCTTCGGTTCACAATATGGACGTGGGAGTAATGATACAAATTCATTTTCAAAGACTGGAGCTGGGCGCAAATCGTTATGAACATTTGGCCAAAACATATTGCATTCTTCCTTGACATCCTTTGAGCCTCGCATTCTCTCAAGGTCCTTTATTAAATTTCATGTCTTGTTAATTACAGTGGTAGTGTGTTCTCTCCAAATAGGCTTCGAATCAAGATATCTCCGGAGCATTTCCTCTTTGTATGTAATAAATGATTTTAATCCATCTATTTCAAAATTAGACCTCTCATTAAATTCTTGTATAGGAGCCCATGTTGGATACCTTTCCTTGCTGGGAATTGAAGTTAAGAGACTGTAAGGTTCTTCAGGTTCCCATTTTGTATCATGAGAACACTGTTGCCATTGCATTACGGGTTTTTCATCTTTAAAAAAAAAACGAAAGTAGTGTGGATTGGTATCACCTGTCAATGCATCACCACCTGTTTGTATGAAAGGTAGAATAAAGCTCTTCCAATCATACATTCTTTCGAGCCTCTCACATACTGTACTTTCCTTATGACCACGAACTTGCCTGCCACATCTTCTTACCAAGTCGTCTATTGTCTCCACATCCTTGCATTTAAGCTCCCTTGAGACTGTGCTAAAAACCTGATCGATATCCTCATGTGTATGCCCAACATACAAAAATCCACATTCGACCTCATTGAAGATTCGATGAGCAACTAGCATGGAGCAGAATGCAAACATGAGTACATTCTTATTTTCTCACCAGCAATTATCAGCTTGTATTCTCAAAGTCGGTGGTAGGCGACCTTTTTCTGCATGTACATTGCGAATTGCCTTCATAATAGATGTTACAACTTGATTGCTATAATGTAGATGCAAGGAATCAATCCATATATCTGCAAAGAACTTAATTCCATGCACTAACACTCCAAATAGATGTGTCTTTAGAAAGTGCTTTCCTTGTAATTTAGGTGGAGCGGCAACAAAACGAGGCAATGTTGTTGTATTCTGATCCATGCCATCTACAATAAGGCACATATAGTCATCAGGATGCGAAATAGCTTGCTCCTTCCAAAATGCATATTTTTGTCTGGAATGTCGAATAAGGTCATGATGAGATTTTCGGTTTTTTTTGTATAATTCCCTTTGATTTGGACATGTTGCACTCTCGATCGCTCGCTTTAAATCATCACAGACATTGCACTTTGACATTTTTTGCCTCCTTGGGATTTTAACATATCCAAAGTTCTTCTTCCAAAGAGTATACAAAGTATGAGAAGAAGCTACGGCATCCCCTCTTTGCCTTTGCTTTTCTGCAATAGAGTCAAATACTTCGAGCTTTGTCAAGCCCATTGGAAGGTGCATTTCAGTGATCGCGTCACCGTTAGGGAGTTTGGTAGATATATGGGGTTGAGGCAAAGCATTTTCATGTATGAAGTCTTGCAAAATTGCTGCTGCCCTGACAGTTGAGATTCTTGATTTGGACCTTCCTCTATTACCGTGAATGCTAAATTTGTTACCGCCCTTTGCCTTGGTGACTAAATCCCAATATGTACCATGGGATAATCCAGTAATATTGCGATATGCCTTATTGCAAATCCTTTTTCCATTTACGAGAGGTTTTACCTTTTGTCTTGAACTTAGCCTTTTATTGCCATTCTGAAGAAAGCAAGAGAGACTTGTGAGAAGGTATTCATTTCTTTCGCTTCCTCTTCTTTGCCACACGTGTCCTCTACATTCCCTGATGTCTGCAAGATCAATGAAGCGCATACATCTTCGCTTGCAACATAGATATCCCAATGCATTTAACATGTTCTCCTCCTTCATTACTCTCTTCCTCTTTGGTTGCTTTTGTGGATCTGCATGGATTCTCTTTCTCTTCATGCATATGTATGACCGTTTTCGTTCCTCGTGCACGTTGTTATCTGTATTTATGCACTTCTTCTCCTCACATTTGTTTGTAACCAAGCATCCATGATTGGTCGTTGCATCCTTGTTCATATCACAATCAAAGTTAAATACTGAATAATCCTCTGTTGATCTCATCCTCATTTTTAACATACTCTTAGGACCATTCAATGAATTCAATATTCTACGAGAGTATTGAGAACAGGTTTGTTAATATGCATGAACTCATCCACACTTGACAAGACATCGCTATTGAAACCTTTGCCCTTCTCACTGTGCAAGAACTCATCCACCCCAGATAAGGCTTCGCTTCTAAAATCATTTTGTTTCTTGGAACCAATGAACTCATCCACTCCAGATAAGATGTCACTTCTATAATTGAGTATATTGAAATCATCCACATTTGAAGTGATAGAGCCTGGCACATGGGCACGCTTTTTAGGTCCTTTGATATTGTAGTATACGTTGTCTTTATCATTGAAAACCACGTGCCTCTTTCTCATGTTTAAAAAATGCATGCTCCATCTCATATTCTTGCCTACCTCATAGTAGGGATCACATAAGGATGTTATGTTATCAACCATACCATCATCAGTGAACTTTAGAATCCTCATCTGTGCAAATGATCATTGCTCCACTTGTTCAAATCCCAATACTTCACCTTCTGCTACAATCTTATTTGCAAATGATCTCATTTGTAAAATGTCCCCTATAGTAAAATCCAAGGTGGTGCACTTTGTATTCTTGATAATGTCTGTTGCATAAGTCTCATCTTTGTCCCATGCTATAAATGATTTGTTGGATGTATTGTAGGGCATAACATCTCCAAGTGTTTCCATATCTCCACATTTATACTTTAGCTCAACATGTGCGCTAAGAATCTTTGATACAGTAACTGCCACCTTATCTTCGCCAAGTCTTCGAAAGTGGCAAAGTGAATTGGGATCACTATCATGGATTGTAGCAAATGCAACTACTTCTCTTTTGCTACATAAAATCACATCCATCCCTGGAACAAAATCTATAGCCATCTCCTTTGTGAGAGTTCTTCGCAAGCAAGCTGCAGTAGCAACAATTACATAAATATTAGTCTCTTTTTAATAATCTACTCATTTATTATAATTTTTAATTAGTACTTAATTTATTGGTGGGAGAAGTTATCCGATCAAGTACAGATGGACATGCCAAGTTATCCTTTGCATGGTCAATCAAGCATTAAATACTATTTTTGCTCTAGTGTCATGCACATCCGTAAAAAAACATGAGCCTACTAGGTATGTTATCCAATCAAGCACTAATGGGATGCGCGTGCCACTTTGCATGTAAGTCAATTCCACCTAGTTGAGGTGTACAAAAAGTGTTGTGCCCATCGGATATGCTTTGCATGGTCCATCGAGTATTAAATACTATTTTTTCTCGTGTCATGCACATCCGTAAAAAAAACACGCTGCTAGGTGTGTTATCCGATCAAGTACTTATGCGATGGGAATGCCACTTTCCATGTAAGTCAATTCCACCTGGTTGAAGGTGTGTGCAAAGTATTGTGCCCATCCGATATGCTTTGCATTGTCGATCAAGCATAACACACTGTTTCTGCCTTACTGTCATATGCACAACCATATAAAACCACGGCCATAGGTGTGTTATTCAAATAAGTACTTATCAGATGGGGGCTCCACTTTGCACGCAAGTCTGTTTTAACTACGTTGAGGTGCGTGCAAAGTATTGTCACCATCGGATATGATTTGCATGGTCGATCACGCATTATACACCATTTTTTCCCTAATGATATGCACATTCGCAAAAAAACACGCCATTAGGTGTGATATCTGACCAAGTACTTATCGGATGGGTGTGCCTCATTGAGAACATTTCAATACCACCTAGGTTGAGGCGTACAAAAAGTTTTGTGCCCATCGGATATCCTTTGCATGGTCGATCGAGCATTAAATACTATTTTTACTCTAGTGTCATGCACATCCGTCAAAAAACACGCTGCTAGGTATGTTATCCGATCAAGCACTTATGGGATGGGCGTGCCACTTTGCATGTAAGTGGATTCCACCTAGTTGAAGGTGTGTGCAAAGTATTGTGCCCATCGGATATGCTTTGCATTGTCGATCAAGCATAAAACACCGTTTTTGTCTTAGTGTCATGCACATTCGTCAAAAAATGCAGTCCTAGATGTGTTTTTCAAACTAGTACTTATCGGATGGGGGCTCTAGTTTGGATACAAGTCGGTTTCAACTAGGTTGCGGTGTGTACAAAGTATTGTCACCATCGGATATGATTTGCATGGTCGATCACGCATTATACACCGTTTTTTCCCTAGTGGTATGCACATCCGCAAAAAAACACACCCTTAGGTATGTTATCTGACCAAGTACTTATCGGATGGGTGTGCCTATTTGACAACATTTTAATACCACCTAGGTTGAGGTATAGGAAAAGTATTATGCCCATAGGATATGCTTTGCATGGTCGATCAAGCATTAAATACCATTTTTGCCTTAGTGCCATGCACATCCGTAAAAAAACACGTTGCTAGGTGTGTTATCCGATCAAGAACTTATGCGATGGGAATGCCACTTTGCATGTAAGTCAATTCCACCTAGTTGAAGGTGTGTGCAAAGTATCGTGCCCATCGGATATGCTTTGCATGGTTGATCGAGCATTAAATACCATTTTTGCCTTAGTGCCATGCACATCCGTAAAAAAACACGCTGCTAGGTGTGTTATCTGATCAAGCACTTATGCGATGGGCATGCCACTTTGCATGTAAGTCAATTACACCTAGTTGAAGGTGTGTGCAAAGTATTGTGTTCATCGGATATGCTTTGCATTGGCGATCAAGCATAACACACCGTTTCTGCCTTAGTGTCATGCACAACCATATAAAAACACGGCCATAGGTGTGTTATTCAAATAAGTACTTATCAGATGGGGGCTCCACTTTGCACGCAAGTTTGTTTCAACTACGTTGAGGTGCATGCAACGTATTGTCACCATCGGATATGATTTGCATGGTCGATCATGCATTATACACCATTTTTTCCCTAATGATATGCACATCCGCAAAAAAAGACGCCATTAGGTGTGTTATCTGACCAAGTACTTATCGGATGGGTGTGCCTCATTGAGAACATTTCAATGCCACCTAGGTTGAGGCGTACGAAAAGTTTTGTGCCCATCGTATATCATTTGCATGGTCGATCGAGCATTAAATACTTTTTTTACTCTAGTGTCATGCACATCCGTCAAAAAACACGATGCTAGGTATGTTATCCGATCAATCACTTATGGGATGGGCGTGCCACTTTGCATGTAAGTCTATTCCACCTAGTTGAAGTTGTGTGCAAAGTATCGTGCCCATCGGATATGCTTTGCATGGTCGATCGAGCATTAAATACCATTTTTGCCTTAGTGCCATGCACATCCGTAAAAAAACACGCTGCTAGGTGTGTTATCCCGTCAAGCACTTATGAGATGGGCGTGCCACTTTGCATGTAAGTCAATTCCACCTGGTTAAAGGTGTGTGCAAAGTATCGTGCCCATCGGATTTGCTTTGCATGGTCGATCGAGCATTAAATACCATTTGTGCCTTAGTGCCATGCACATCCGTTAAAAAACACGCTGCTAGGTGTGTTATCCGATCAAGCACTTATGCGATGGGAATGCCACTTTGCATGTAAGTCAATTACACCTAGTTGAAGGTGTGTGCAAAGTATCGTGCCCATCAAATATGCTTTGCATGGTTGATCGAGCATTAAATTCCATTTTTGCCTTAGTGCCATGCACATCCGTAAAAAAACACGCTGCTAGGTGTGTTATCTAATCAAGCACTTATGCGATGGGCGTGCCACTTTGCATGTAAGTCAATTCCACCTAGTTGAAGGTGTGTGCAAAGTATTGTGCCCATAGGATATGCTTTGCATTGTCGATCAAGCATAACACACCGTTTTTGCCTTAGTGTCATGCACAACCATATAAAAACACGGCCATAGGTGTGTTATTCAAATAAATACTTATCAGATGGGGGTTCCACTTTGCACACAAGTCTACTTTAATTACATTGAGGTGCGTGCAAAGTATTGTCACCATCGGATATGATTTGCATGGTCGATCACGCATTATAAACCATTTTTTCCCTAATGATATGCACATCCGCAAAAAAACACACCATTAGGTGTGTTATTTGACCAAGTACTTATCGAATGGGTGTGCCTCATTGAGAACATTTCAATACCACCTAGGTTAAGGCATACGAAACGTTTTGTGCCCATCGGATATCATTTGCATGGTCGATCAAGCATTAAATACTATTTTTGCTCTAGTTTCATGCACATCCGTCAAAAAACACGCTGCTAGGTATGTTATCCGATCAAGCACTTATGGGATGCGCGTGGCGCTTTGCATATAAGTCTATTCCACCTAGTTGAAGGTGTGTGCAAAGTATCGTGCCCATCGGATATGCTTTGCATGGTTGATCGAGCATTAAATACCATTTTTGCCTTAGTGCCATGCACATCCGTAAAAAAACACGCTGCTAGGTGTGTTATCTGACCAAGTACTTATCGGATGGGTGTGCCTCATTGCAAAAATTTTAATACCACCTAGGTTGAGGTGTACGAAAAGTTTTGTGCCCATCGGATATGCTTTGCATAGATAGAAATTTTTGAACATAGACATCAGATGATGTGTGAGGAATAGAGTAATGAAGTGAACTAGGAAGTTATAGACCATTGAATGAGCTATGAATTTGTTTTTGGAATCATGTCAATTGGAGACCTAGAGAGAGAGATACGTTTCATTTTATCTCTATGGTTTGTGTTTTTATAGAACCTCCAAATGTATTCAAGATTATTGAAGGAAATGGGTTTTTGCTAATGACTTGTAGGAACCCCAGGCACATCCCCAAATTGAAATGGTGCCTCCGTGCATTCATCTTGGCCTAGCTCTGCCAATCAAAAGTTCCTTCTCCTGCACAGGTTAGGAAACATCTGGTGCATTGTATTTTCCATATTGCAGGAGGTGCGATTGATCCAAAGAATTAAGCTAAACTTATTTGAACATGCATTAAGGGAGCATTCAACATCCTTTTGCACCACTACAACCTCATTTGGATTATCCTGTACCAATTTAAAATTCTTAGGATGCTCAATATTGGGGTAGCCTCTCCCCCTATAAATCCTGTATCTTTTTAGCAATACTCCATTCATGTACAAAACCAATAGTTCTTCATGTTGGAGTAAATGCCATTCAGGCCTCCACAGTAACAACCTATTATGTCTTGCCCTGCCCTGTGCATCATGTTCATTCTCAACATATGCCGGTGAATCATTCTACAAATCAGCAGGGCTTCTTTTGCATCAGCATGTGCATCTTTCTGAACATGAGCCGGTGAATCCTTCAATGCATTAGTAGGGTATGCTTTTGTATCAACCTATGCATCTTTCTCAACTTTAGCTTTTTGTGCCTCTGCATCAACATGTGCACCCTTTTGAACATCAAAATTGGATGCTTCTTCATCACCATGCACATCCTTTTAAACATCATCCTTAGCTTTTGCATGAGCCTTTGTATCCTCTTTAACATGAGCATTGTGTGGCGATGCATCGGCCTGTGCATCCTTCTTAACAGTAGCCTCATATGTCGATTCATCTGCCTATGCATCCTTTTGAACATCAACAGTGAATGCTTTTATATCACATAATATCTTTGCTAATGCATCCAAATCTGCACCAAGCATTGAGTCTGCCTTCTGATCCTTTTCTTCTTCAACCTCATTAACCTAACCTAAAGTTTCCACATTTTTCTTGATGGATGTAACGAACATTGAAAAACACAAACCATAGAGATAAAATGAAACATCTGTTCAAAGCAATGGTCCACAAAATTTAAACAAATATAAATTCAAGTACATAAAAATATGTTCAAATCCCTGGAACACAAAATGTACATTGTCATCACAAAATAGAAAAAACTCATTCCCCTTTCTTGGCATCTGGATGTTGCACTCTAAGGGCCTCAAGTAAATAGTCACCGTGTCATCATCTTTCTCAAGAGAGACACACATGCTTGTGCCATGTTGCCCGTGCCTGCAAATGCATCCACAACCACATCCCCCTCCTGGGTGAATGTGTGCAAGAGAAACCTGGAAACAAGATCCTCAATTGTTAACAAACCAACCATACACAAAGACTGAAAAAAGCACCTGCAAATTAAAATCACCTGCTCAATCCAAGTTGTCTCTCTGCACCACGTCGCACGAACTTGCATCCCTCTTGTGTGCCTTTGAAGGTGTGTATTTTTGTCTCCCTTATCCAGTTTGACTGGCTAATGCATATTTCATTGCCAAGGCACTTCTCTACTAAGGCTTTATTGTAGTACGTGGGGATCTTGCATCCACGGTGCTACCACATACCCAAGACTAGCCAGGTCATCTGTAACCATGAAAACATAAACAAGTCAAACTTCTGCAAATTTGTGCATAAACATATCTGAAACGGTAATACCATTTAAATGATATTTCAAAAACGTACCATTTCCTTGGGATTCTCTTGCATGTAGTCGTAGTTAAGGTATACCATCAGCGTGCGAACTAGCTCAAATCCATTATCCATTGCCCCCAACTTAACAAAACACATATGTTCTGGCAAGCAAGTACTAATGAGCCACCCCCCATCTTTGACTTTATGGTTTGCAAATGGTGGAATAGCCTCCACAAGACCCATATTTAACTGGTTCCACTCCAGAATCTCCTTTCCAAAGATGCGCCCAACCAGAGATGATGTAGCAAAGTCTACCCACATCATGCTTGCATCTGCCTTTGTTTATTTCTCTTTAATTGTGATGGATGGAGGGGTCAACAACTGAAGAAAATTCCTTACTTTCACATGAGACTTGAAGAAAAATGACATTCACATCAATAATCCACATCAATAATCATATTCATACCATTTTGATTAAAATACACCTGCAAAATATTCAATACATACTGGTGGCCGCTTTCCATCCACTAGTGACAAGTGCACATCTAACTAGTCAACTCTTGCTACCTTATGATATATAGCCTCCTCTGCAGCCAATAGAAAATACAATGTCAAGCAAGTCCTTGCAATGCCATCTACAGACATAATATTGGAGGCACCTTTTTTCCCTTACCATCTCCCCTCTCTGATTCCATGTAATCAGATCCGTTGTTGCCCTCATCTTTGTGACTACCCATTCCTTCAACAACTGTACCAAATTGCCACACCCTGCTTGCCTATGATGCTGTCCCATCATTTCTTCTCTTGGTACGTAGCTCCTTGGTGGTGGAACCAATGTCCCTTGTCCTCTTGCTTGGTGCTTTCCTACACATGACAAATTCTAAACCATGCATAAAAACGATGTTAATTCCAATGCATTCCTTGAAATATGAATGACACACTCAAGCAATGAACCGAGAGGAACACATACTTACACTTGCATAGCTCCCTCTTTGATTCAAACCTTGTTTAGAGGATAATCCAACAACCAGGGGCATCTCTGCATCTCCCACTTTGACAACCCACCAGGGCACTACGACCATGTGTTAGCAAACATGCATAGTGGCCCTTTCATTATCAACCAATCATGGCACTCCACTGGCATCTCATTTAGATCATGTTCTCCCACCAGCTTGAAAAACCACCTGCAAGCCATTCACGTAACTATTAATCCATCATCATATACTATTATGTGACTTTCTGTATGGACTAGAGCATCCAACATTCATTACCTGCTGTACAATAGACACCGTACAGACACAGCCATTTATGGCGGTTGCTTCTCTGCAACTAGTGAGCTCTTCAAATCACCTAGTATGTTATTGATAGGCATTTTATGAGAGAATGTTCTGGCATGATTTCAAATATTTGATTACACAAATGATTTCCCAAAACCAAAATTTCTCACTACTAAGTCCAGAAATGTATTCTGGAAGTGAATCTACCGACATGCTCTAAAATACTTCACTACACCAGCAAGGAATTGAATGCCTAGACCATCAAATGGCACATTCATCTGTCCTATCATCTCGCATGCCTTCTCAATCATTTGAGACCAATATGTCTCCCTTGCAATGTACCTCCTCCACTCCTTATTGTCACGTGGCATGCTCCATCTACACGTTTGTATCTCCTGCAAGAACTCTCAAGACCTCTTTTTTCCTGCCATGAGAAAACCCATTAATCAAACCCATATTCCAATAAGGTGCCTGGTACTTCTTTTGGTACTCATCCTATAAAAAAGAAACCACAACTTTTTTCACATAACATAATCTAGAAATCATTACCATGTAATCAACCAACATCTTAAAGGCACTCACCCTAAAAATAAACTATCCAAGTATGGACATGGGCAAGTTGTACCATGCCTTTAAGGGCCCACTCCTCTCCTTCAATAGCACACCTTGTACAAATCTTTTTCCCTCCACTGCAAAATAGCGCATGAGTGTCTCTTTGTTTGCAGTGCCATCATAAATATATCACGTGCGATAGTGTGCGGGACATGCACATGTGCAAGACTACACATGGACATGCAATTGGTTAGACGACCATTTTAAGACACCAAATAACTAGAAAGTCAAAGCATAAAAGTAAGCATGATAGTGGATTCATACCTATTGACCTCGACTAGTGCTAACAGCACCTCACCCTGTTATGTATGCTTGAACTACAAGAACTTGCAATGAACTCGAATGTGCCGATCCATCATATTTTAATACACTCTAAAGCAAGTTCACTCTTAAAATTTAAAAGGGGGAAAAAAATACATGCTAGAAATAAAATTTACATACACTAAATGCAAAAGAACCTACCTATGTTTATCCTCCCTAACCATGCCTTGAGTCGATGGTTTCCATCCCAAACCAAAAATTTATTTCCCTTTAGGTTGACCCAATCTAGTCTCGTATCCAGTCCATTCTCAAACTCATGGTTTATCAATTTCCACATAGGGCCTGTCGATCCTCATCTATCCAAGTGATCTCGCCTGGATGCTCGAGTGACACCAAGAAGTCACCCCAGCTATCAATGTACCCCTGCTGGTAAAATATCGCTGCCAAGACATGTACATTGTCTCCCACTATCCTGATGGCCTTATTTACGATGAGCCTACACAAGGGTATCAAAGGCACCTCTGTATCTTTCTTAACAATGAGTGTGTCCATGACCTACTGCAACAAGTGCACCTTGATGCGCTTTCCATATCGGTTACTTAGCTCTCTAGGAAGGTGGATATCTCCTGCCTCTTTTCCTTCAAGCAAATGTAAAATTTTAGAAAATCATTCAATTATCAACCCCAATACCCAATAGCATCACATGAACAATACGATATCATAAATAATGTTTTACCATTATGAACAATTTCATAACCTTTACCATGAAGCTCGTGTGTTGCACTGCTACTCTCTGCTGGTTCCTTCATTTTTTTACATGCCTTACTTTCTTCTGATGGAGGAGGACTGTGCACTTCTTCCTCACGGATCCTATCCAAGGAAGATATCTGAGATGCAGGCATTACTTCAGAGGTGATATCTGGACCTTTTGACACTATAGTCTCCTGCAATCTCCATTGAGATCACAAGGAATAGTGGGATCCAAGTCCACTGCTGGACTCCATCTGCAGCATTTTAGGAAAGAACCATTCCATCTAAGTGAGTCTACTCGCACAAATTCCTTTCCATTTTTCATACTTTTCTACACGTTCTAGCTAAGAAATCTGAGAGGGCACATTTCCCTCCTCATCCATAAAATCAAGTAAAGGCGTGTAGATATTGAGGGGATTAACAATTAAAAGGGAGCAAGGGAGTAACGTGTTTAAAAAGACAATGTGACATTAACTAATGAGAGAGAGCTAATGTTTGGGGAGCACATGGTTGCTTTGGGATTTATATACATGCAAAATGAATATAATTTCTTTGGTGAGAGAGAAGGGTCCTTTGTCTCGCAAAGGCACATTAGTGTGAAGGGGACTCTAGAGTATCCACACATTAATTCTCGGGGGGGTCACTATGTATAAACTCTCTATATCACGTGCGTTCAAGGCCTATATTTAAAGTCCCTTATCTGTAAAAAATTTCATTAATAAAATGTACCCCTTTTCTATACAAATCTGTAAATTTTTTCCAAAAGTATTTTAAATAGTCCCTTATGTATATTTATTTCTGTAAATTTTAGAAATAAAAAAAATCCTTCTGTTGAACTCATGTGATAGGGTTACATATGATGAGTGACCCCCCCGAGCATTAATTAGGAGTTCTTATATGAAGAAATACCAAAAGCTCATTCACTTCACATCAATTAAGCAAAACAATATAATTTGCTAGTTCCCTTGGCATCAATCTTGGCCCACCCCCCTAAATCGGGGTAGGAGAGTGCCCCATTGGCCTACTCTGATGGCCAATCCACCTTGTTGGAGGAGGGGGATAGACTATTCCTCCCTCCCTATAAATAAAGGCCATAGGGCCCTTGTACTCCCAACCCAGTAAAGCCATTGAAGCCCCACTGAGAGGCACATGTTAGTAGGAGGTACACAGACATATAATGTCAACCTTGCTAGGTTCAATGGCTTCAGTGCAGCTTACATGGGAGTGCCTAATCAAACCTAGGATCTAACAAGACCAAGGAGTATCGCTGCTAATGTCTTTGGAACTCCTGTCTTTCCGGTAGCTAGGTGGTGAAGATTTCGGATCCTCCACAAAGTCATCCCTTGGACTCTATGCCCACTTGGCATTGGCTCAACAAATGTATTATTTTTGTGTAAATTCTTGTATATGGTCATTTGTTAAATATCTCCATAAGACTTGCACCTATTTTTAATTTGGAGATTTTTATTTGATTAAGAGTTTTCTTTAAGTCATGATATTGCAAATCTTGTCGGACCTTGTTATAAAGAGTTTTGAGATTGCAAACCTTGTCAACTCAAGAGATCAACTGGTTTTGTTATGATTATTAGCATGCTTTGGTGATACAGGCCACTATTGGCATTGACTTTCTATCAAAGGCCATGTACCTTGAGGATCGAACAATGCACTTGCAACTTGGGTGAGTGAAAATGTAAATCCTTGTGTTCATGGCACTCTGACCAAAGCTTGTACTATTATGCATAATCTTCTTCTTGCCAGCATGGTCTTCACATCCTGCAAGAGTTGACTATGATTAAGTCTACATGTCCTCTGTCATAGTTCTGGGTTCCCTTGATGCCATAAATTTATGTGGTAACCAGATTCAAAATGACTATATCAAGCACCTGTGTGACTTTGTTGCTATAGGGAATAGTGATGATCAATGTCAAGTGAGATGCTCCATAATTTGTACCTTCAAATGTCAGTTCATGACCTTGAAAGTTGCTACTGAGTAGATGAATTTACGTGAATATAATAAATAAGAAGGGGAAATCAAGTCTCAAAATGGATGGGGAATATCTACGTTTAGCAAGAAACATGAAAACATAATGTGTATTCATGCATATCAAACTTGGAAGTCTTTGTCAGTTGACCGGATACATTAACAAATAAGCATGAATCCTATGTGCAGGGATACTGCAGGGCAAGGACATTTTCGCAGTTTGATTCCAAGTTATATTCGAGATTCGTCTATGGCAGTTATAGTGTATGATGTTGCAAGTAAGTTGTATACTATTATCCTTTACTATTAATAGTACTACTTTCAATATTCAATCTAAAAGTAAGTTTGGCTCTGGGCTAAGCCATTTGCGCTCGGTGCAAATGGCCAAGCCGCCATTGGGTTGACTCTTTTGGCCCCTCTAGACATTGTTTGCAAACAGAGGTTCCAGAAGCCTCTCATCCATATCGGCCATTTTGCCCTGTAAGGAGTGATTTGTGCCTAGTGCAAATGGCTTATCGAGCCACCGCAAGGCCTCTTGGGCCATTTGGCTCTGCTAATTGTGATTTTTGCCCATCGCAAATGGCTTATTGAGCCACCACAAGGTCCTCTTGGGCCAATTAGCTCTGCCATGAGTTATTTGCGCCCAGCGCAAATGGTCGTTTTTCTTGAAAAAAACATTGCTACCAGCATTTCAGGAAGAGTGAGGAACCAGGAAAAGGCGGAGGCATGCTACTTACCTTTGAGTGTGGGGAGCCAAGCAGAAGGAGCCAAGCGTGGGGAGCTGTGCACAGAGGGAGGAGCCATGCACACAGGGTGGAGCCATGCACACAGGGTGGAGTGGCGAGAATGAAGGAGGCAAGATGAATGATGAAGGAGGCAAGGGAGGAGGTAGGATGAAGGAGGCGAGGTAGGAGGTAGGATGAAGGAGTGGTGAGGGAGGCGAGGGATGAGGCAGGATGAAGGAGTGGTGAGGATGAAGGAGGTGAGGGAGGAGGAAGGATGAAGGAGGCAAGGGAGGAGGGGGGCGAAGGTGAGGTAGGAGGGATTTGAGAAGGAAGGAGGGAGGACGAAGGCGAGGGAGGAAGGAGGACGGATTTGAGGAGTTAGGATGGAGGAGGGAGGAGGGATTTGAGAAGTGAGGAGGGAGGAGGGATTTGACGAGTGAGGAGGGAGGAGGGATTTGAGGAGGATGAGATTGGAAAAGTGAGAGAGATGTTTGTGCATGAGTTAAAAAGTAATTGTGAGGGAGGAGGTGTGTGCATGAGGAAATTTTTATAAAGTCTCCCTTCAACAGCCACTTTTCCAACATCCTTCTACACATTCCTAGCTGCACTGCTCCCCCTCTCCCTTGGTACTTGAACCTTCTCTTTTGGTCCTTGCCTTTCTCTTTTTCTCCCTTCCCAACATAGTTCCTTGCCTCCCCTCCCATTCCCTTGCTCATACCTCCTCTCACAATACTCTTCTCTTCTTGTCCCTGCCCACCCTCACCTTGGCAACTCTTGACTATGCCCTCTACACACTTCTGTGTAGAAAACTTATACAATGGCCATTGCAACCATTGCATTTGATGGTCAATGCCTGCTGCAAGATGTAGAAATCCCATTGAAGTAAGGAAAGTGTGTTGTGAACAAAAGTCTCTTGGTTAATAAGCTTCATACAGGTCTCATATTTGATGGAGTCAATGCTATGATTGCTGATACTATTTGTGGCCAAACTCTGGTCAAACTCTGGTCCCTATGGTGGAGCACATTGACATGGAAGGAGGTATACATTTCATTGTGGATTCAAGCTTGTCTGACAAGTATATAGTGTCCACCAGAGAAAGGACATCCTCACCAACAATGGCTAGAAGTGATCCACACATCATATATGTCGCGGATGATGAATACATCACGATGATAAATGTTTTGTGAGTGTTTAGGACAATGACGAGACAGTCCAGGTGGTGTCTACAGTAGAGTGGAAATCAACAATGTCGGGGTCCAGTTCTCTCACACCAATAAATATTATGGAATCACCTGGGAGTAGATCCCGCACATCTGTTGGAAGTGTATCTTCATCTAGGCCTACATAGAGAGCAAGTGTAGACAAGGTTGCCTCATCCAGTCGGGCTCCTTTTGAAATTGTTTGTGACGAGATATTGTTCACTAAAGAGGATGAACCCTCCACAAGTAAAAGTGCAAGATCAAAGGTGACCAGTGTTGTAGAATACATACTTTCTCATTGTGCATCAACCAGTTTAGCGACATTAGTGAGAAGGAGCAGGCACATTGTGCCGTTGGATGAGCTCCCAAGAGAGTCTAATAGAGACTATGTCTTTGAGCTACCTCCCAAAGAGCAGATCAACCAATGGAGGGTATGGAGCTCAAATATGATGGCCACTTGTGGACAAAGCCTATAACTTGCAATATTGCATTTGAAGGCACGGTTCACAAATCTTCATGCACAGGTGCCTTTGATGTGACAATCCATTGTGTCCAAAATTTCTGAACAATGGAATAAAGAATGATGCATTTTTCAAGGTTCTATTGGGAAAGAAGTGTGATGTCAACATGGTGCCCTCTGTCAATGATGGAGGGTCCCTAAGGTGCCATTTTTGCAAGAAAGTACCTATGTGTATTAGTGTGTGCCAGAGTACAGCTCACTATGTCATGTCCCATGATGCAACATTCACTTGGTTGATGATACATGGAGGCATGCATGCACAAAGTACAAGTTGGAACATCAAGGAAGAACTTGATGAAGATAACATTGTTGGTGCAAGAAGTCGTGCAATCAAATCGCACTACTAGAAGAAGTAAAATACAAATGGATGTGCCACAAAAGACTAATAGAGGAAATGGTAATGAGTTCTAAAAGGCCTCTAGAGTCTCATTTTGGCGATGTTGAGTTGTACAACATTCTAGAAGAATTCTTGGTGTTTGGAAGTTTTCGTGATAAATGGTTTTTTTGCCTTTATTTTAACCAGGCTAAAAGACATTGTTGGGAAGGCAAAAAGGACAACTTTACATGGCAATGGAGGGCTAGACAGTATCTTGGAGCTGAAATGAAAATGCATGTATGACTTCTTTCACTGTAGCCAATTTCTTGGATAGGGGTTTGAGGAGGAATTTCAAAGATGTTTTGTGTTCAAAATGTCCACCAAGGGTCTAGCTTCAGAGGTTGACATAGTTAATCGCATGAATCACGATGGTTCCAATGATCTAAAGACAAGTTGGGTGATGTTTGATCACACACAGAGAGTGGTTGGTTGGAGCACTTTTGCTTGTCATGTCTATGATCCAAGGTATAATATTCCATTATTTCCTACGGTTTTCCCATACTGTTTGTTTGCTACATGTTGCATGCTGATCTTGTATTCTATTCTTTCTATCATAGCTTGCAGGAACTGCTCAATATAGCCACATGTGAAATGAAAGAAGAGGACACAGATGCACAAATACTCTTCTGGGAGAACCATCATGGTACGCTCCGGCTATCATTGGATCAGGACACAATCGGGTTATTGTTTGCTTGGGTGTAGCCATTTTTGGTGAGGTTCAGGGACTTTTCAGTATATAGGCATCTTGCATAACCCAATGCCCATAACTTATGCATTGCTCAATGGAATTCGATAAGATTTGGCTTCATGTTGTAGTACACATTCCAACTTGGACATGAGAGCAAAAAATTATGAAATATAGCAATTTATTCAAAAACATCAAAATTTGGTTCTATACATACATGCAACCAAGTAATCATTCAAAAGTACACTAGGTGAGATTCTCCTCAACCAAATGACACACCTAAATAAGATCATTATGCATGGGTTAATGGGCCTCCAATGTTGTGCTAAAGTGATGCATACCCATTTGAGGGCACACTCCATAATTTTTTTTGATTTGTTGAAAACCAAAACGGATTGAAAATTTGGAATCCTAAATATTGGTACTAATGCATGGTGGTCTTAAAACATTGATAGTTGTTGGTATTGGTATCTAGATTCACACTAAATGGAAGAAGTTGGAAAAGTGCAACTTGTGCATGTGCAAAGATATTTTAATAAATCCAACACTATTTACAATTTTGAAATGTTTATTTTTCCATGCACTTGCTTGGTATATGGCTCATAAGCATGCCAAAGGTCATTGCATTCAATAATACATAGCATCAAACCCGATAGCTACCCTTTGGCCTATTGGTGTTTTGAAGCATTTTAGCTGGAGGAGGGAAAAACGGCGGCGGGTGAAATTTCACTACTCCCGCGAATTTTAAATTTTTGCGCCTCCCGCCCATAAAATCTTGGAAGATTAAGTACCTACAACTTGCCGCCACCCTACAAACATCCTGCAACCCGCACGCACCTCAACGTAACCTTGCATAGACTTTTCTTTACCATTGTCTTCTTTTAGGTAAGTTATCTTCTATTCTTTGCTTGCCTCACTAGCTAGCTTCTCTAGGTCTATTTTGGACTGATCGTGGCCATGGCATCAATGGCAGTAACTCACCCCCACCCTACAAACATCCTGCAACCCGCACGCACCTCGACGTGACCTTGCATAGACTTTGGTTTACCATTGTCTTCTTTTAGGTAAGTTGTCTTCTATTCTTTGCTTGCCTCACTAGCTAGCTTGCCCCCACCCTACAACTTACCAGTACTTGCAACTTGCCCCCACCCACAAACATCTTGCAACCTACACACACCTTGACATGACCTTGCACAGACTTTGGTTTACCATTGTCTTCTTTTAGGTAAGTTGTCTTCTATTCTTTGCTTGCCTCACTAGCTAGCTTCTCTAGGTCTATTCTGGACTGATCGTGGCCATAGCATCAATGGTAGCATGCAACTTGCCATGGCTTGCAAGAGAAGTAGACAGAGGATGCAAGACAAGAAAGCCTAAAAGCTAGGTCAAGCCTCAAGGAATAGAGTGTTGGTTGAGGAAAGCGCTGGCACACTATCAAGTCGGCAATGGAAGACACTTTTGCAACATCTGCAAAGGGAGAAACAATGACAAGAAAGAAGACTCCTCGCAGAGTAGCAGCAAGAAGCAGTTGTAGATGCATGCATTCTATTATTGCCATCGAAGAGAAGAACATGAGTTGTGGTGTCATGATTGGTGGGAGCATTTGAGATAGCAACATCAGGCCATTTAGGTGATTACCACTCTCGATTCTTCACAAGCTTTAGACTGGACCCTAAATTTCATACAGTAACAACCCTACCAACACCTTGGGATATGCACACCCAAGAGGTGATGCTCTCTAACTTGAGAAATGGCCTATAGAAAGTGAAAGGGGTGCACCATTTAGACCAACTAGCTGCAAAGAGGGCAACATTAGCTATGTTGGTGTCCCCTGAAACAAAGGAGAAACAGCTTGGGCACACAATGTCAAAGATGTTGTCAATTAGAAGGACCAATGTGGGTCCAACAGTTGAACGTAGAGCAGAAGCAATGCACAATCATCCCGATCTGAGTAGTTTGTGGGCTTAAATAGAACGCAAGAAAAGGAGAGACATCCTAAGTGTGGAAGTCATTGCTACAATGACAACGTTTTGGCACAAATACAAGAGTTTATCCAAATAGAAAGGACATCTGTAAGATGCGAATGGGACACAAGGTGTTTGAGGAGCACATCAGTAGATACAACGTAGGTCAGTGGTGCCTAAACCAACCTAGTGGTTGTCTGTGATTGAGCTTTGGGATAGTTTACTTGTTTCCTTTCTTAAACAAAGCTTGGACTAAATAAGATTGTCCTAAACCAGCCTAGTGGTGAGAGTGCTCTCAACGGAAGCAAGAACGGAAGAGGGAGAGAGAGAAACAGAGAGCCACACAAGTTTTGGTGGGTGCAGAACACGCTAATCTTCTTTTTCATTCATTTATATATGTGTTTGAGTATTGTACATAACTGGGGTAAAGGCACAGTGACCTTTAATCCCCACAACCTCCCACTTAAAGGACAATGTGCCTTTAAGGGAGAACAACCAGTGAGCATACTATCCAATGCCCATCAGTACACGACAATACTCAAACCGCTGACCAGGTAGACTCTTCGTCAGCATATCTACAAGGTTATCATCTGTATGAACCTTGACAAGCTCTATGCGCTTGTCCTCAAGTACCTCCTTGATGAAATGGTACCTGACCTCAATGTGTTTGGTCTTTGCATGAAAGACCGGATTCCGTGCTAGTTGAATAGCACTCATGGAATCACTATGCAATGTCGGTACACTTGTATGAATCCCTAAATCTCCCACTAGCCGATCAAGCCATATAGCCTCCTTGCAACCCTCTGTGGCTGCAACATACTCAGCCTCTGTGGTAGACAAAGCAATGCACTTCTGTGCGCGAGACATCCACGACACTGCACCACTTGCAAAGGTGAACACATAGATCTCCTACTATCCACATGCCCTACATAGTCTGAATCTGTGTACCCAAGTACACGCATGTCTCCTCTACCAAATCAAATGCACATCTCCTTAGTACCCTTCATGTACCTCATGATGCATTAACTGCCTCCCAATGCCTCTTTCTTGGATTAGCCATATTCCGGCTAACAACTCCCACTGCAAATGCAATGTCTGGTCTAGTAGCTATCATAGCATACATAAGACTCCCAACCACTGATGCATAAGGAACCTTGGCCATCATGGCCCTCTCCTCATCTGATTTGGGACTATCTGTATGAATCAGTTTCACATATGGAGGCAATGGAGTACTCACTGCCTTCCCCCCCTCCATATTGAAACGCTGCAATACTTTTGTAACATACTCTTTTTGTGAAAGCCAAAGGAGTTTCCTACTCCGATCACGCATGATGCACATACCAAGAATATGACCTGCAAGTCCCAAATCCTTCATATCAAAGGCCTCATGCAACTTGGCCTTTAATGCATCTAGCTCATAAGTATTCTTACTAGCCAATAGCATATCATCCACATATAGTGCCAAGATTATCAGGATATTATCCTTAGCCCTTTTAGTGTAGAGGCAGTGATCAATTTCACTCCTTCTAAAACCCTGGGACCGAATGAAAGCATCAAACTTCTGATACCATTCTCTAGGCGCTTGCTTAAGACCATAGAGACTCTTCTTCAGCTTGCAAACTAAATGCTCTTTGCCCTTTTCGTCAAAGCCTTCTGGCTGCACCATGTAAATTTCCTCATGCAAATCCCCATGCAAGAAAGCTGTCTTGACATCCATCTGCATAAGCTCCATATCCTCTGATGCCACTAGTCCAAGCATGCATCTAAGTGTGGTCATCTTCACAACCGGAGAGAATATCTCATCAAAGTCCACACCCTTCTCTTGCTTGAACCCTTTAGCGACCAAACGGGCCTTGTACCTAGGCACATCATCACCTATGACCTTCATTTTGTAGACCCATTTACATGGCAATGCTTTCTTTCCATGTGGTAAAGAAACCAAGTCCCAAGTCTTATTCTTCATAAGTGAACTCATCTCTGATTGCATAGCATACTCCCACTTGCATTGATCCTCGTGCATCATAGCCTCTCTGTAGCAAGAAGGCTCCCCGCAATCAGTAAGCATCACATAGTCTACCCCTGGAACAAACCTATCAAGCGGTCTAGACACTCTAGATGATCTTCTCAAGGGAATTTCAGCTTGCTGTCCCACCTGCATATCAGCCACATTTGGCTCATCATTTCCACCAATAGATGATCCATCATCTACCCTTGATTGTATACCTATGGGAGTACTTGGTGGTACCATTTTTTGCACATTTGGTGCATGGACAACTTGCTGTCTATCAACATATGTAGGTGGATTCACATCCTGGAAAGTGATTCTCCTCATTTCCACATCCCTCATGGGTGCCTTATGCATCTTCTTCTCATTGAAGACTACATCATGGCTGCGTATGATCTTCTTTGCTTCTGTTGGTAAACTGAAAGGAAAGGAAAGAGTGGACACAAACTCAGAATACTTGCATTATGGAATGAAGAAGAGTGAGGTCCTTAAGTAGGCACCTCATACATGCTCACTGACATCACTGATGACTTCAGAGCTCCACAATCATCTCGTCAATCTGCTCCTAGATTCTCTCAATCATCCTATGTGGCTTTCCACCACCTAACTGTGCTTGTGGGCACCTAACTGTGACTTTAGCACTCACACATAGAAACCAAGGTGTTCCTGAGGCATACACCTTGAGATATCCCATCAAACCCCCCCTCAAGGGAATGCCTCAGGCTATGTCAAGGATACATCTAGTCTCATAGTTTCTCATGCCATCTCATGGTGGTCAAGGATAAATCTATGGCTAGGTTCTCATGCTAGCAAGGGTTCCCTTGGGTGTAAGGTAAACAAAAGGGATACAAAAAGACCTTCCAATGGTTATCTCCCCTACATGTACATGCACACAATGTCTGCAGGAGGTACCATGGAGCAAAACATACACATGGCCTACATCATAAGGTGACCAGAGGTGTTTACAAACAAAAACACAATAGTTTATTTCATTAATTTTGGAGGACTATCCAGGCTGAGTACCTTGACATAAAAAGAGAGATCTGGAGCATAGAGATGTTTTAAAATGCATAATCTTCAAAGGATGCCTCATCTTGTGGAGGCTCATCAACTGAAAGTAGATTTGCATTTTCTGTCTTTGCTTTGGCTCTGCAAAACTTCTCATTATGGTTGTTCTTGCCACAGTGCTTGCATGGATTAATTTTGAAGCAGTCCTTTGAAAGGTGATTTGTCTTTCCACAGTGATTGCAAGGGGTATACTTGCTCTTCTGGACTTTTACAGCATAAACAGTGTCATTGCCTTTCCTGAGCTCCATATGCCTTTCTTCTTCTTGGAGAGCAGAGATAATACCTTCAAGATTAGGATTAGGAAGATTTTTCAAAGTGCTAACTATGTGATCATAATCTTCAGGCATACTCTTAAGTAACACTGTCATAGCATCATCTGGAGTAATAGGAGAGTTGATAGAAGCTAGTTGAGTCATAAGACTCCGCATATAGTTGACATAAGCTACCAAAGTAGTACCACTAGACATCTTCAATTCAAAGAAAGAGATTTTAAGTGATAGTTTAGAGATGTGAGAGCTAGCACCAAAAATCATGTCAAGCTTCTGCCAAGCTTCTGAAGGAGACTCCAAGTCAAAGATATGATGAATATAATCATCTCCTAAAGCAAGAGCAATGATACCATATGCTTTTTCTTCTCTAGCTGGATCCCTTGCCTGTCGTGTCGGAGTTGAGGATTCTCCAGCATTAGAGGCCGTAGAAGAAGCGGTAGGAGTAGGTTTGACAAGTCCCCATAGGTTCTCCCTCATCAATGCAAATTTCACCTTCATGTGCCATGTGTAGAAGCCCTTTCCATTGAACTTCTCTAGATTCAATAGGGTAGCCATGAGAGGGTCTAACCCAGATATTGGGCAGTGTCTTTCTCTCTTACAAGGCAAAAAATAACTGAAAAACTTCTAAAATATGAGCACTTAATGTAGCAAAGACTAGTGACCAATATTCAATCAATGATGCTTCTTCTTACATGCTTCATAGAAGTGGCTAAAAAATACTTTCCAATCAAAACCAGGTCTAGCAATTCAAAACAAAATTGAAGCCACACTTGTACTGAAGTTATTGAAAGATTCAAAAAACTAGAAATGCTAGAGTAGCATTTTATGTAGCATCATCTTCAAAAACTTGTCCAAAACTGTCAAAAGCAAAAGGCTGAACTTGGAGGGCTTGTAGCTCACTCTTCAAAGAAAGGAAAAGAAGGCTTTCTAAAGCAAAAGAAAGCTCATATACCAGAGAGGGTCCAGCACAGAGGTTGGATGAAATGGTGCGCACTTTTGCCCGGGGGAGTTGCTACAGGCTGAACTTGAGTTTTGACAATTTCTCCCTCGTTACTGAGCCAAATGAGCTGAAAAATGGCTCAAAATCTTTGCCTTGAGGTCGCCCATCTACTCCTAAGAGGGCTCAGGCAATGGCAGAGCAGGCAGGGAGTATTGAGCAATAGAAGAAATGGCAAAAAAGTGCGCTGTTTAGGGAATGGCAGCCACCACAGACGTTTTTTCTTCAATTGCTTGCAGGTGGAAGTTCGCCCATACTAGAGGAGTTTCCAGCTCAGAGGGTTTGGGCAATGGTCATTTGTAGGTGGAGAACCAAGCTCTCAAAGATTTTGGGAAGAAAGAGGAAAATGGAGAAGAAGAAGATGAAGAAGAAGATGATGATGTGGCAGAAATGGGCTCAAGGGGGATCAAAGGGTTCTGATACCATGTTGGTAAACTGAAAGGAAAGGAAAGAGTGGACACAAACTCAGAATACTTGCATTATGGAATGAAGAAGAGTGAGGTCCTTAAGTAGGCACCTCATACATGCTCACTGACATCACTGATGACTTCAGAGCTCCACAATCATCTCCTCAATCTGCTCCTAGATTCTCTCAATCATCTTATGTGGCTTTCCACCACCTAACTGTGCTTGTGGGCACCTAACTGTGCCTTTAGCACTCACACATAGAAACCAAGGTGTGCCTGAGGCATACACCTTGAGATATCCCATCAGCTTCTGGATCCCAGAGACGATAGCCCATCTCTCCACTTTCACCATAACCTAGAAAGATGCATTTCCTAGACTTTTTCTAGCTTCTTTCGAAGCTCTTTTGGCACATGTACATATGCCTCACACCCAAATATATGTAAATGAGAGTAAGAGGGCTTCTTGCCACTCCATGCCTCTTTAGGAATACCAACATCCAAACTCTTACTAGGTGATCTACTGATCACATGTACTGCAGTCTTCATTGCCTCAGCCCAAAAACCACAAAAAATACTTGCATTGGAAAGCATGCATTGCAACCTTTCTTGAATGGTACGGTTCATCTTTTCTACAACTGGATTTTGCTCTGGAGTACGAGGGGATGTGAGCTCCCTCTTAATCCCACGTGTATCACAGAAATGCTGAAAGTCATGAGAGAGATACTCTCCACCATTATCAATCGTAGGCATTTAAGCATTCTACCTAATTGATTCTCAACCAAGGCCAGCCATTTCTTAAATACTTGGAACACATCACTTTTCTAAGCTATAGCATAAGCCCACATTTTCCTAGTTGCATCATCAATGAATGTCACATAGTATTTAGCCCCGCCTAATGACCGTGTAGGCATGGGACCACATACGTCTGAATGCACCAAATCAAGCTTTTCAAACTCTTTCTTTCCCCTTCTTTTATGGGCTGATTTAGTCTGCTTCCCATAGAGACAGTGCTCACAAAATTCAAAATCAGAGAAACTCAAATGTGGTATATAACCCAAATGGCATAAGAGTTTCATTCCATTCTGGCTCATGTGCCCCAACCTGCAATGCCACAAAGAAGTGCTTGGCTGCTCGGTTATTGCAACAACATGATCAAATACCCTTGATACATGTAAGGGATACAAAGTCCCACACTTGGCACCCTTGGCCAAAAGCATAGAGCCCTTCTGAATTTTCCAACTCTGGAAGCCAAAAGTGGTGTGAAAACCAACATCATCTAGCTGACCCACTGAAATAAGACTCTTGGTCAACTTAGGCACATGTCTCACATGTTTCAAAATAAATGTAGACCCATTTGCAAAAGAAAACTTTATGTCACCTACTCCCACTATGTCACATGCATAGTCATTTCCAAGATGCACACAACCTGTCTTTCCACTGTCATAAGTGGAGAACCATTCCCTATGGGGAGTAACATGGAATGAAGCACCAGAATCCAAAATCCAATCCTGGGAATATGCATCATCTGAAGTGGTAAGCAACTCTGCAGATAAACTAGACATGAAGAGAACGTCATTGTCACTATCATGTGTGACTGCATTGATCTCCTCGATCTTCACTTTTCCTTTGTCCTCCCTTAGACTCTCTTCCTTCTTATTTGCACCCCAATTTGCATTCTTTTTCTTATCCTTTTACTCTCTTTTCAGCTTGTAGCAATCCTTTTTCATATGGCCCTTCTTGCCACAGTGGTAACACTCAATGTTCTGTGCCCTGGATTTGCTACGAGACTTTCCTCTTTCTTGGGACTTCCCCCTGAACTGTGATCTACCCCTTTGCACATTTAAGGCTGCATCCTGCTTGTTGCCGTCCATAGACTTCCGTCTAATCTGCTCGGCCAACAAGCTACCCACAACATCATCAAATTTCAGTACTCCACCAGGTGTAGAGTTACTGACAACTGTACGGAAGGTATCCCATGAGGATGGCAATGAACATAAGAGAAATATTGCCTTAGTCTCCGCATCAAAATTCATCTTTTGAGCCTGAAGCTGGCTGAAAATAATATTGAATTCATTCAAGTGAGAAGCAATGGAGACCCCTTCCTTCATCTGCAGCACTCAAACAACCTCTTCATGAGGTAAACTTTATTAGAGGCAGTTTCCTTTTCATAAGTGGCACACAGTTTTTTCTACAAATCTTCCATAGTCTGCTCATTTACTACTGTGAAATAAACTGACTCTGCAAGATGAAGTCTAATAGTAGATTTTGCTAATGCATCCAACTCATTCCACTCATCCTCAGACATATTTGCAGGCTTAGCTTCAATCCCTGCCAAGGGTTTAATTTGCTTCTTTTGAATAAGCACATCCCTTATTTGTTCTTTCCACAAAGAAAAGTTTGTCCCATCAAACTTTTTAATGCTAAAAAACTCCTTTTCAGACATGGAAGAGGATGCCATGATGTAAATGAAGCAAAAATCCCAAATGCTAGTGCCTACAAGAGAGAATCACACCAAATACCAGGTGCACCCAAATGTGTATGCCACAATAGAGTGAAATATCACCAAAACTCATGTCTCAAAGCATCTAACTCATGTGCATATACTATGCATCCATATGAGCAAATCTGGCCCAAAAGAAAATGCCAACTGCAATGGCAATCCAAAATGCCAATAAGTGCCAAATGACTCAAGCATAAACACCGTCCACTGGCATATGCATTAATAATATCTCATCCAAGAGAGCATAGCACTATCAGTGCATCACCTGCAATGTGTCAAAGCTGTCCCTCAGCATAAAATAACATCCATGTGCAAAGCGTCCATAAAAATAGCATCCCACAAGGCAATTGGGCCTATCAGCGCATCCAATAAGGACCGCAATGCATCCAAATGGACTATAAATCATCCACTGCAACCCAATGCACACCACGAATGAGCGCACACTGCTCAAACTGCAACTAGAGTGATCTGCATAAGGTATGCTCAAGAAATCATAGTCCTACGGTAATGACCGCTACTGAAAATAGAACCTGAGATGCCTCAAAACATGGGCACCATTGCATAATCGTACTCAGCAAGAAAATCTGCAAATATCTCTCTTCTGTCGGAACTCCAAAATCCCAACCGATGAGTGAGAAATGGGAGTCAACACTTATCCATTGCCATGTGGCATAAATCTAAGGTTTCAAAACCTTAAAATGAAAAATGCATAACAGAGAGACAAAATCGAATACACAAAGATCTATAACTCTGAAAATCCTCCACCGAATCGCGTAAGAACTGAAAGGTAGGGGTTTTTGGGCGTCCGGAATGCAATGGGACAGACGGTTTTGGAAACCGTGGTCTCAATCACTGGGTCCAACTGAAAAAAGTTTTTGGAAACAAAGATGTTTGTAAACTCCACCGGAGTGCGAATAATGAGCAGCATAGAAGTTTTAGGACCTCCTGAGTCCACTGGAACTGACAGATCTGCAAATGGTTGCTCCAAATTTGAGTTCCAACACCCGAGCAGAAAAACGCAGAAACTGACATAGTGAGTCAGAAATCCAATGAAATGATCCCAAATTCAAGAATGAAGGTGTTTCCAAGCTCCTGAAGTGAAGTGGACACCAAAAGCAAGCAATAGTTGCCTCTACAAGTCAATACGGAGTCTCTGTCATCGAACAGAACAAGGAAAAGCTCAAAAAACGACTTTTTCTTTGAAAACACTTAACAGGCTCTCAAAACCACTTCGCAAAACCAAAGTGACTTTTCCAAAGTTTCCTCCAAGGTCTCTACACACTCAGATGCAAGTAAAGTCACCCACAAAGCTTCCCACAGAGCTTCTCCTTCCTCCCACAGAGCTGCTGAGCTTCTAGGCATTCACGCACGCTCAGCTAGATCACCCGAGCTCTGGTACCAGTTGAGAGTGCTCTCAACGGAAGCAAGAACGGAAGAGGGAGAGAGAGAAACAGAGAGCCACACAAGTTTTGGTGGGTGTAGAACACCCTAATGTTCTTTTTCATTCATTTATATATGTGTTTGAGTATTGTACATAACTGGGGTAAAGGCACAGTGACCTTTAACCCCCACAAGTGGTTGGAACATCATGCAACCATAAATTGGTTTAGCTCAATCTCTAATTATGTGATTGTCCTAAACTAGCCCGGTGGTTGGAACATCATCATGTAACCGTGGTTGCTTCAACTCAATCACCAGTTATGGGAGGGTGAACATGATGGATGCAGTGCTGTTATTAAGAAAGCTCTGTTTAAACACCAATTAGCATGCCCTCAAGAAAAACTCAATGATGCCCATGATGCTATAACATGGCTTACAACCAACCTCTCCACAGGTGTGCATTCAACATATAGTAAATAAAGCCTTAAGAATACTATAGTACACAGAGTGTTCCATGAAGTGAAAGTGGATGAAGTGCAAAGGAGAAGCTGGCACGATTGTAAGAAAATCAAAGGAGTTTGTGGTCTACATAGCATATGAGGCTTTTCAAACAACCAACTGATTAAAATGAGAAAACTTTCTTATTTCTACAGTGCGTGTATCATAGGGGATCATGAAGATTGTGAGAACATTGCAACTGTGAAGACATGGGAGTGAGTTCAAGTTTTACCTCTACGTTTAGATGGAGTGACAAAAAATGGAGAGACAAATGACTTGCCACAGTTTGGGGAGAGTTTCGATGACCTCACAGACTGTCTAGAAGAGGGGGATAACTTTGTAGCTGTCACAGATTCTGGGGAAAACGGGGAAGATGACCCATACTTTCTGTTGCAGTGCACAAAACCTAAGAAATTACAAATTGCTACATAAGAGTGCACAAACATGTGTGTACTCTCATCTAGTAAGAGCTATTAAGTTCGAGATGCAAGCAGTGACACAATAAAAGAAGGGCAAGAGTGTATTTAAATTGGATTTAGACACACATGAGCACATCTTGGGGTGTCTTGGAGCAGTGGAGGAGGTGTTAAATTACACGGCGCAGTGGAACAAATGCTGAACAAAGAATAGAGAGTACACAGTAAACTCGAGAGGAACAAAATTTTCCTTCAATACTGATGTAGTACAGATGATGGATCCATCCACCCATGTGCTCCCACAGTGGAGCTTAGATGGTGATCTAGAAAGATATCAGGTGAAGAGCTACTAGAGCTAGAAGATCTGATCTGATGCAATGGACTAGGAAGGTTGCCTCTTTATAGCTAAGAGGGTGGTAGTGGATCAACGTAGTCGGTGGAGCCGAGTCAACCTAGTCGGTGGAGCCGACTAGTCATCCATGGAATATTTTGTGAAGAGAGTGGGAGAGAAGGAAGGAGTCTCACTTGCAGCTTTCTCACATACACAATGGAGGAATATATGCAAAGGTGGAGGCTGAAAACACTTTTCCTCTTCTTAGTTGTGAAAGCCAAAAGAACTCTAAGTACAAAAGAATAGGTGAACCCTATATGTGGGTCTCAAACCAAGCTCAGCTAACTAAGGTGGCAAACTAACTGAGCCACTAACTAGAGTACATAAAGATAGCTATCATCTAGCTATTATTCATGGGCAGTGTACCAACCGCATCTGCCACTAATAAGTCAGTGACATAAATGTAAGAAAATAATACAACGTCTATGCTCAACAGATAACAGGATCTCGTACGCAAGAGAGAAAACAAGATAGTATGGAGAATCAAAAATTTGATTACTGTAGAATTGATACAATAGATGGCGCTGCCTCCCAACCGTGCGCTTCTGTGAAAGAAGCTTCGATGGCATGCTAGAAACAGTAGAAGACGGAGGCTGGATGCTAAGGAATCAGGGTTGCTGTAGCCAATGATAAAATGGGCTTCACGGGCTTGCTCTTATATAGTCACCAGTTGTAGTCGGTTAGGCTCGATTGGGTGACCGACCTAGTCCACCCAAAACGATCAACTGGGGGTCGGTCCTGAAATAGGCCACCGACCATACGATAGAACCGGTGCGCAAAACAGAGCAACTGACCTATGGTTACCATTCGGCCCAGAGCCATCCGGGATCATCTGAGGCTCCAAACAGGCCCCGCAACCCGAGAGTGGGCTGCCTCGCGAAATGCTCCATCTACCCTCAGTGCAGTCAGTCAAGGGATGCCTTCCCACACTTGCATGTAGCCTAGTTGGCGGTGTGCTAACTCTATACGAAGCCGTCCAGCCATCAAGCCACACATGGCCACCATCTGGTGTCCAAACCACGACCTACCCGATAACCAAGCTACTCAAATGCCTTCTCCTCATATGGGGGGCTTACAAGTAGAGTTAGCTGGTTCCCGCATAGTTACACGAGAGTGGAGCATTGATATCTAACACCCCCCCTCAATGTCCACTCGCAAGTGAACTTACTTTTTCGGCCCAATGCCAAGTCGATGAAGATGCCTCTCCAGCAAGTCTCTTCCAAGAGCCTTCGTGAAGATGTCCGCAGCAGCATTCTCTGTAGTCGAACAGTACACCAAGTCAACCTCTCCATCCATGATGAGCTCACGTACAAAGTGATATTGAATCTCAATGTGTTTTGTGTGAGCGTGGAACACCGGGTTCTTTGCAATCGCCATGCAACTATGATTGTCACATGATAACTACGTAGGCTTGTTCTGCACTGCACCCATGTCCCCCAAAATCCTCCTCAACCACACTGCCTTGCAAGAAGCAAAGCATGCAGATTTGTACTCGGCCTTGGTAGAAGAAAGAGCAACTGTGGGTTGCTTCTTGCTGACCCATGACACAACTCCAGATCCAAGTGAGAAACAGTACCCTGTCAATGATCTCCTGCTGTCCACGTCTCCTACCCAATCTGAGTCACAGAATCTGGTCAAGATGGTTCCCTTGGTATAGGTGATGCCATAATCAAGTGTGCCTTTGATGTATTTCAGCACCCGCATCCCTGCCCTCCAATGGTTCTCCCGGGGCTTATTGGAAAACCTGCTTAGTACACCAGTCACAAAACTGATGTCCGACCGTGTGTTGCACAGGTAAATCAAGCTGCCCACAAGCCTTCTATACTTCACTTCGTCCACCAGTGGTGATGAATCCTCGTATCAGTGGTGATGAATTCTTATTTGAGAGCTTCGCGTCAACCTCCATAGGGGTACCAACTGTCTTGCACTCAGCCATGCCAAATGCCTTCAGTATCTCTCCAACATACTTCAGTTGTGAAATGAAGATTTGTTTCGGCTCCTGCCAAACTTGAATCCCCAAACAAAAATGCATCAGTCCGAGGTCTGTCATTTCAAACTCTCTTCCTAGCAAATGCTTCATCTACGAGATCTTCTCTTCATGGTTCCCTGTTATGACAAGGTCGTTCACATAAAGGACCACGATCATACACCTTCCTCCTTCTCTAAAGATATACAAATTTGCATCAGATGGGCTACTCTTGAACCCATTTTGCAGAAAGTAGGCATCAATTCGTTGGTACCATGCTCGTGGGGCCTGTTTCAGTCGATAAAGTGCCTTCTTCAGTTTGTAGTCTTTACCTTCTGAACCGGGGATCTCAAAACTTGGTGGTTGTTCCACGTATACCTCCTCCTTGAGATCTCCATTCCGAAAGGCGGATTTCACATCCATCTGAAACACGGGCTAACTTCCTTGGGCAGCTAAAGCCAAAACACTACGAATTGTGGTTAGTCGAGTTGTGGGAGCAAAAGTACCTTGATAATCAAAACCATGTACCTGTGCAAATCCTTTTGCCACGAGCCGAGCCTTGTACTTATCCAACGTGCCATCAGACTTGTACTTGGTCTTGTACACCCACAAGGTCCCAAGTGTTGTTCTTCATTATGGAGCCATACTCCGATTGCATAGCCTCCATCCACCTATCATCACCCTGTGCCTCTTCAAGACACTTGGGTTCTTCAGCACGGATCATCTCTGTCATCAAACGAGCTCTAGAGGAGCCTTTGCCCTACTGGCCTCTTTAGGAAAGGGATGCCAATGCTGCTTGCCCATCATGCAAGCTTCACATACATCGGGCAAATCTGAAACTGGTAGGTGTGCAATCATTCCACTTTTATGCATCTCCTTCAAAGAACTAAGGTTTAGATGACCAAACCTCTCATGCCACAGCTTAGTATTCTTCACATCCGCTCGAGCACTGAAAGCTGAGAGTTCGTAAATGTTGTTGTGCCATGTACCTTTACCAATGACCTTCCCTTGAAGATCCAGAATCTGTGCACCATTCTTATCGAATTGAACTTTGAGGTCCCGATCCGTGATCGTGGAAATGGACAACAAGTTTCTCTTGATATCTGGCACATAAAGAACATCGGACAACTATTTTACAACTCCATCTAGCTTGAGAGCAATCGTACCTTTTCCTTTTGCTGGACATTTTGCATCATTGCCGACTGCTACCAGGATGTCATTCCCTACCGGCTATAGAGAGGTATACCAATCCTTCAAACTGGTCATGTGGCACGATGCACCATTGTCAATGATCCATGGTTCATCTGCAGGTACATGAATTGCCTCTATGCAAATCTCCTCAATTGCGATGAGTAGCTCTACTCGTACTGCCTGCGCGATGTTGTTAGACTCTTTCTTTACTCGTTCTTGTCATCTGCAATCTTCTTTCGACACTCATTCTGCTTGTGCCCTGCCTTGTTACAATAGAAGCACTTGATCTTCTTCTTTCTCTTTTTATCATCAAAAGAAGACGGGTTACCAGAGTCCTTACCCTTACCTTTCTTTGATCCGGTCTAGAAAGCCGAATCTTCTCTAGTCCTCATCTTTTGATGCATCTCCTCCAGAAGCATCGTGCTGAAATCCTCAAAGTTGAGGGGCAGATTTCTGTTCTACGTATTCAGTGCCGTAACAAGACCATCGTACTTTGGTGGGAGAATCCATATGCACCTTCGTGCTAGATTCTCGTTGGTGATGGTGATGCCAATTGCAGTCATCTGATCGCACAGATTCTTCACCCTGGTGATGAACTTCTCTGCCGCTTCAGACTCAGACAATTTCTCGTTCGCGAGTTGTCTCCAGATTGTGAATCCGCGTCTGATTCCTGGTCTCGTACTAAATTTTCAAGACCGTCCATGCCTCCTCCGCTGTGGTGACATGTTAAATTAATGCCATGACAGAATCACTAACACTGCAGACAATAGAACACAGCGCATCTGCATTTATTCTTGTCCACGCAAGAATCTCATCCGCAGTTGGTACTATCTATTGTCCTGCATTGGTTGGATCCGAGGTCACAACCGGCCTCACGTCCACCCCAGTAGTAGTGTCCCAAAGCTCATATGCGCTTAGGATGGTCTTCATCTTGAATTCCAAAGTGGATAGTTAGAGCCATCCAATTTTCCGCTTTCGCTGAACGGTGGGATTCGCAGTCTTGCAGGCTGGGCCATCTCTCACAATCTGCTCGCAAACAGAAAACACACTACCAAATCTTTTTGCTAGAGTCCAAGCTCTGATTCCATGTAAGAAAATAATACGTCTGTGCTCAACAGATAACAGGATCTCGTACGCAAGAGAGAAAACAAGATAGTATGGAGAATCAAAAATTTGATTACTATAGAACTGATACAATTAATGGCGTTGCCTCCCAACCGTGCGCTTCTGTGAAAGAAGCTTTGATGGCGTGCTAGAAATAGTAGAAGATGGAGGCTAGATGCTAAGGAATCAGGGTTGCTATAGCCAGTGATGAAATGGTCTTCACGGGCTTGCTCTTATATAGCCACCAGTCATAGTCAGTTAGGCTCAATTGAGTGACCGACCCAGTCTGCCCAAAATGGTCGACTGGGGGTCGGTCCCAAAATAGGCCACCGACCATATGATAGAGCCGGTGCGCAAAACAAAGCAACTAACTTACGGTTTTCGTTCCCATCCAGGATCATCTGAGGCTCCAAATGGGCCTCGCAACGCGAGAGTGGGCTACCCCGGGAAATGCTCCATCTACCCTCAGTGCGGTTAGTCAAGGGATGCCTTCCCACACTTGCATGTAGCCTAGCTGGCGGTGTGCCAACTCTATTTGAAGCCGTCCAACCATCAAGCCACACATGGCCCCCATCTGGTGTCCAAACTAGGACCTACTGGATAACCGAGCTACTCAAATGCCTTCTCCTCATATGGGGGGCTTACAAGTAGAGCTAGCTAGATCCCGTGTAGTTACACAAGAGTGGAGCATTGATATCTAACAATAAATACACAACGGTCACCTTGGCATATCACGAGTGGAGCTCGATATCTCAACACTCCCCCTCGAGCTCAATCCCAATTCTTGCACACCAAGCAGGTCTTTGAACTTGCACAACTTCTCTGCACCCAATGCCTTTATGAATATGTCAGCTACCTGATCGTTTGTGTTGGCATAAACTAGATCAATAAAACCTACTAGAACCTTCTCCCGCACATAGTGACCTCAATGTGCTTTGTTCTAGCCTGATAGATTGGGTTATTTGCCAAGTGTATACTGCTCATGTTGTCACAATAAATGACAACTGGCCCATCTATAGAATGATGCATATCATAAAGTAGCTTATGCAACAAGCTACCTCACATGCAGCCATTGTTGCACCCCTGTACTCAGCCTCTATGCTTGACAAGGCAACTGTAGGTTGTTTCTTGCTACTCCAAGTGATTGCAGCACTCCCAAAAGAGAACATATATCCACTTGTAGATCATCTATCAGAAATACTACCAGCCCAATCAGCATCAGTGTATCCATGCAACTGTATTTGAACCCTAGTCTCATAAAATAGTCCATACTGTAATGTGGACTTCACATACCTTAGTATGCGTCTAGCCGCATCTAAATGTGGTTTCCTTGGAGCCTACATAAACTGACTTACCAACCCAAAAGCATAGCTCAAATATGGCCTGGTAATAGTCATATAAATCAAACTTCCTACTATGCTTCTGTACATAGTAGGGTCTTCCAAAAGCTCATCTGCATCTGCACTCAACTTCACATTCTGCTCCAAAGGAACTGAAATAGGTTACAGCCTGTCATCCCATATTTGGACAGCATGTCCAATCCATACTGCCTTTGCAAAAGCCATATCCCACTTGTGGATCTAATCACCTCAATGCCCAAGAAGTAACGTAGCTCTCCCAAATCCTTCATCTCAAACTTCTACTTCAATAGCATTTTCACATGAAGGATATCTTCATCACTATCACCTGTGATGATCAAATCATCAACATAAATGACAAGCAGCATAATGCCTTTCTCTGTTTTTCTCACATAAAGTGAGAAATCTACCTTGGAAATTTGAAAGCCAATAGTGACAAGATACTGTCCTATCTTGTCAGCTCTGGGTGCTTGCTTCAAGCCATACAAGGCTTTCTTCAACCTGTAAAGGATGAACATCATGAACATAACTTGGTGGCTGCTCCATATAGACCTCTTCTTGCAGATCACCATGCAAGAAAGCATTCTTTACATCCATCTGATGTAAAGACCATCCCTTTGATGCAGCCATAGCAATGGCTACTCTTATGGTTTCCATCCTTGCAACTGGACTGAATGCCATATGTCTGTGCATACCCCTTGACAACTAATCTTGCCTTGTATCTGTTCACAGAACCATCTGCATTGTGCTTCACCTTATAAACCCACTTGCAGCCAATTGCATTCTTGTCTTTAGGCAAAGGCACCAATTCCCATGTACTATTTGCTTCCAAGGCATCCATTTCTTCATCCATGGCTTTCTCCCATTTTTCTTTTCCCATGGCTTGCTCAAAAGAAGTGGGTTCTGGTTCATGTATCACTTTGACCATATAGGCATAGTGAATGGCTGTAAATCCATCATATTTCAGCCTATCCACAGGATACCTAGCTCTGATAGACCTGCACAAAATAGGCTCACTACCAGCTGCTCTCAAAACATCCCTTGTCTTCCTTACTCCAGGTTTAACAATAGAAGGAATACCCAACTCGTCATCAAGGCTCTGTTCTGAGCCACTGGATTCACCATCCATATAAGAGTGACCTGCATTCACATCAACCATGGGCTGATCTACTTTCTCTTTTCATTTCGTGATACTTGCATACCACTATCTGCATCGCTTTGAGGAGATCCTCTTAATCTCAATCTGCCTGTCCATGGCAAAGTATGTGAACCACTACTAGAGGACACTACAAGTCCACTAATATTTTGTGATTGCTGCTATGAATTCTGTGCAGCATTACCATTTTGTGCATCTACATCATCAATCACATTTACTGGTTTATACTAGCTTCTCATCTCATAAAAAACAACATCTCTGCCCACTGTAAACTTACGAGTAGAAGGGTTATAGCATCTATACCCTTTCTGCTGTAGAGAATAACCAATAAAGATGCACTTCTCAGCTTTTGGATCCAACTTGGATCTCAACTCATCTGGCACATGAACATAGGCAATGCAACCAAAAACTTTCAAATTAGAAATATCTGGTTTCCTATCAGTATACCTCTCCTCTGGCATCATGCCATGTATTGCTACAGTGGGAGTCTTGTTCATTATATAGACTGCTATAGCAACTTCTTCAGCCCAATAATAATCTGGTAGGTCTTTTTCGTTGAGCATGGCACAAGATACCTCTCCAATATGCCTGTTTTTCCTTTCTGCAAGTCCATTTTGCTGTGGGGTATGATTGCATGAATATTGCTGCTTTATGCCATGCTCCTGCAGGAAACTTGAAAACTCATTTGAGAGGTACTCTCCCCCTCCATCTGACCTTAGGCATTTTATTTGCTGGCCTGTTTCTTTTTCAACCATAGCTTTAAAAGCTTTGAAATTCCCAAACACTTAACTTTTCTTTTTCATAAAATACACCCAAACTTTTTTGCTATAATCATCAATAAAAGTGACAAAATAATGATAGCCTCCAATAGATGCAGCTTTAGTAGTCCACACATCAGAGTGGATTAATTCCAATGGCCTCTTACTCTCTTGAACATGTCTAGGAAATGGTTTCCTTGCCTGTTTTCCAAATTAACAGGCTTCACATACCTTATGCATTTCTGCAACCTTGAACTTAGGCAATCCTGCAACAATATTTTGGGCCTGCATTAATTTAAGTCGCTATACATTAACATGACCAATGCGTTTATGCCAGATGTCAATATCTGCAACTCCACCGATCCCATGTGCAAACATTGCTACACTCAATTCAGGCATGTCCGCATCCAACGTAAACATCCTACCCTTCTTCTTCCCTTTTTCTATCAAGCGACCTTTATTTTTCATATCCTCAACAAAGCATCCATGAGGATTAAATCTGACCTGCAAGCCCTACTCACATTTGACCAATAGAAACTAGGTTCTTGGTGATATTCGGGACATGAAATACATCAGACAGGTATTTCTTTTTTCCATCCTGCATAGACAAAGGAATTTTACCAATTTGCACAATAGGATGTGTAGTATCATCACCAATCTCCACGAATCCTGGTCTTTCCATTTTCCTTGCATCTTGCATCCATTCTGCATGACCTGTCATGTGGTTTGACGCACCTGAGTCAACATATCACACATCATTGCTTTCTTCTACACTTGTCATAGAATTGGTCATGTCCTGCATCATAAACGGATGCTCATTTCTGTCATCACCCTGTCTACTAGAGGATGCATAATTGCCTTGCTGCAATTTTCCAGTCATGATGTCATTCTGCTTTTTATAGCAGTCTTTAACCATATGACCCATTTTACCACAGTAGTAGCATTCAACATTGCTGTTTGCATTTTGGCCTCTCTGCCATCCACCATGACCTCTTTGGCTCCCCTTGCCTCTAAAGTTACCACGTCCTCCTCCATAGGACTGGTTTTCTTGAATTTGCTGCATATTCTACTTTCTACCATGGCCTCCAAATCGGCATGCTCTACCTCTGCCTCTACCTCTTCTAGCATTTGAGTAGAAGACAGCTTCTTTTGAAGTTCCTCCTGAAGAAGATGCACCACCATTTCTCTACTCTTTAGAAATTAGAAGAGCAATCAACTCCTCAAAATCAAGAAAATTCTCACAGACAGCAATGGATGTCTGGAATTGTGCATAATCCTTTCCTAGACCATTCAAGGTCACAGAAACTATATCATCATCTTCCACTGGCGACCTAATAGAAGCAAGTGCATCTGCAATCTTCTTCACTTCATGTGGTAGTCATTGATGCTCATATTTTCTCTCTGCACATTATGCAACTCCTACTTGAGCTGCATTTTCCTGGCTTGCGTATTTGTGCTATACATTTTTGTCAAAGTATCCCATGCCTCCTTCGGTGTGCTTGCATCCTAAATATGCACAATCATAGAATCTAAAATACTGATAAACAGCCATTATATAACTTTTCTAGCTCTCTCATGCCAACCTTTAAATGCCTGCAACTCCTATTGATTGGGAACATTAGGAATAACTGGTTCTTGTTTAGCTCCAGTAATGAACTCCCAATAGCATTTTTCGTTAAGGAAATTCGTCATTCTAAACTTCCATGCTTGGAAGTTGTTCTTGTCAAGATTTTCAGTGACAATCTGTGAAAGAGCATCAGACGCCATTATAGAATACTACAAAATATTCTCACTCCAAAAAACACAACTTCTGCCTCACAAGGTCAAATCTGCAAAACTGAGAGAGTGGTATTTGACCACACAGTCACTTCCTAGTGACAATTATGCATCAACAGGCAATAATAATGATTCTATCACTCCCAATATCTCTGCGCACAAGCATACGATGTAATTTTTGCAATATCTTTTCACCGACTTGCAGAACAGTGGTCGCACAGAAAAAATAGGGCACTTTCTTAAGTGCCTGTGGAAAACTTTGGCCACCAAAACGGGCCCAAAAATGGCCTCGAATCAAAAAAATAATTTCACCAGGGGCTTCTCCCTCTCCCGTAGCATATACTGCCCTCCTCTTGCCACACCGTGAAGGGCATCCCAATCTAAGACAGTGCACTCTTGCACTTTCCGGCTGTGCTACCTGTAGAGATTTGCTCCCAAACTCGAAAAAAAAGGAAAGCAACATTGATTCTCTCAATAGGACACCGTGAACTTGGTTTGCTTTCTTGAGCTCCTTACCACGAGCCGAGCTCTAATACCATGTGAAGAGAGTGGGAGAGAAGGAAGGAGTCTCACTTGCAGCTTTCTCACATACACAATGGGGGAATATACACAAAGGTGGAGGCTGAAAATAGTTTTCCTCTTCTTAGTTGTGAAAGCCAAAAGAACTCTAAGTATAAAAGAATAGGTGAACCGTATAAGTGGGTCTCAAACCAAACTCAGCTAACTAAGGTGGCATACTAACTGAGCCACTAACTAGAGTACATAAAGATAGCTATCATCCAGCTATTATTCATGGGCGGTGTACCAACCGCATCTGCAGCTAACAAGTCGGTGACATAAATGCACAACGGTCACCCTGGCATATCACGAGTGGAGCTCGATATCTCAACATATTCAAGGAATATTCCCTATATCCTAGTAGACCCCAGTGAGAGCAAGGGGCTCCCACACAATTAAGACAATGTGCCTCATTGTGCTACCAGCTTACCTACCCTGCCTAGCCCATAGGCTAGACTCACATAGATCACCTTTCTACCATCAACAGTCTCATTGTTGTTGATAGACATCATTTGACATGCAAGTTAGGATCCATCTAGTGTCCAGGGCTCACACATGGCTTCTCCTCATATGGGGGCATTACAACTTGAGCACCTTGTACCACTGGTCGTTACCAGGAGGGTGGGGCATTGAGCATATCTAACATCCCCTCAATGTCCACCTGTAGGTGAACTACCTTCTCGGCCCAATGCCGAGTCTCTGCAGATGACCCTGAAGCTGATCATTCCCGAGTGCCTTGGTGAAGATATCTGCTCCATTTTGCTCTGTTAGACAGTAGACCAATTCCACTATCCCGTCCTCAATCAAATCATGCACATAGTGATACTGAATCTCTATATGTTTTGTGCACGCATGAAACACTGGATTTTTAGCAATGGCCATGCAACTTTGATTGTCATACCTCAGCACAGTTGCCTCATCCTCTTGCATTCCCATGTGCCATAAGATCCTCCTTAGCAACACTGCTTTACATATAGCAAAACATGCTGCCTTGTACTCAACCTCGATAGAAGACAATGCCATTGCTGGTTGTTTCTTACTGATCCAAGAGAAGATACCTGAACCTAAAGAGAAACAATATCTAGAAACTAATTTCTTGGAATCAACATCTCTAGCCCAATCTGAGTCACAATGACCAGCCAAGGAAGTGCCCGTACCATAGGTGATGCCATAATCAAGAGTGCCCTTCACATACGCACCCGCATCCTTGCATTCCAATGATTCTCCCAGGGCTTATTGGAGAACCTGCTCAAAACGCCAATAGCAAAACTGATGTTCGGTCTGGTGTTGCACAGATAGATGAGACTGCCGACCAACTTCCTATACCTCCTGATGTTTGATGGTGCTGAGGCATCCTCCATAGACAGCCTCGCATTTACCTCCATAGGTGTAGCTATCTCCTTGCACTCGGACATACCAAATGCCTTCAAGATCTCCCTTGCATATTTTTGCTGAGAGATGAAGATCTTGCCTGGCTCTTGCCAGACTTCAATCCCCAAATAGTAGTGCATCAAGCCTAAGTCTGTCATCTCAAACTCAGTGCTCAATGCCTTTCTAGTATGCTAGATCATGTCTTCATAGTAGTAACCTGTAATAAGGAGATCATCCACATATAGAACAATAATAGCAGATTTTCCACCTTTCCTGTACACATACATGTTAGCATCTAAGGCACATCTTTTGACGTTTAATTTATGAAAGAATTTGTCTATACATTGGTACCATGCTCTTGGGGCCTATTTCAGCCCATACACTGCCTTCTTCAGCTTGAAACCTTGTTCTTAGAATGGGGGGCCTCAAACCCTGGTGGCTGAGCCACGTACACCTCCTCCTTGAGGTCACCATTCAAGAATACTGATTTAACATCCATTTGATAAGCTGGCCACTTTTTATGAGCAACCACCGATAGTATTGTGTGAATAGTGGTCATTTTGGCAGTTGGAGTGAAAGATTCTTGAAAATCAAACCCTTCAACCTACGAAAATCCTTGTGCAACCAATCCAGCTTTGTACTTTTCCAAAGGCCCATCGGCCTTGTACTTTACCTTCCAAACCCACTTGGTAACAATAACCCTTCAGTTAGGTGGTCGATCTACCAGCTCCCAAGTTTCATTCTTCATGATGCTGTCATATTTTACTTGCATAGCATTTTTCCAATCTCGGTCTGCAAGTGATTCCTCCAAACTCACACAGGCTCCTTTACTTCTGCAATAATCTTAGCCATCAAGGCCATATTGACTATGTGAGTAGAAGCCCTCCTTTGCTCCTCGATTCTCTGAGACTGCCTTGGTCCATCTGCATGCTGCTCAACAGACATAGGCATCTGGTTATCATGGTTGTAGAGCTGCCTTACCCATCGCGGCAATGGCTTTTCCGGTGGTGTAACAATAGATTGGTGACTTATACCTTCATCGTCTGATATTTCCTCCTCCTTTATAGCTCCTGGGACAGGTCCATAGTGAATTACCTCTTCACTTGATGATAAAATGGAATAGCTCTTCTCTACCTCCACTGCATGTGGCTGCTCCCTGAACACCACATCATGGCTTGCTATGACCTTCTTTGCCTTTCGGTCATACAACTTATAGGCTTTCTTCTCATCACAATAGCCTAAGAAGATACATTTGGTGCTTTTTGGTTGTAGCTTGTTTCTCTCTTTGTCTGGTACATGTGCATAGCATTCACACCCAAATGTTTTGAAGTGGGAGATAGATGGTTTCTTACCATTGTAATCCTCATGTGGTGTTTTACCTGTGAGTGCCTTTGTATAGCTTCGATTAAGGATGTAAACCACAATATTGACAACCACATCCCAAAAGTGGTTTGGTAGTCCAACACCTTTCAACACACCTCCCCATCTCCATGATGGTCCGCATTCGGCATTCAATACTAAGGCATATGTGATGTCATTGTTTGTCGCTTGGTCCCTTTGCTTTTGCAAAAATCTCTAAACTCTGTAGAAACAAGCTCACCACCACCATCCAATTTGATTTTCTTCACTTTTCTCCCTATTTCATTTTCAACAAGCTGTAGCCATTCTTTCAATGTATCAAAAGTTTGAGCCTTTTCACGAAGAAAGTACACCCACATCTTCTTGCTATAGTTGTCGAGCGACGATCAATAAAAAATAGGAAGATCCCATCTTACCTCACAAGTCAGCATGCACCAACTCTAGAGGAGCGTTTGCTCTATTCTTGCTTTCTTGTGGGAATGCCTTTCTCTATTGCTTGCTCATCATGCAAGCTTCACACGGTTCTTTGATTTTTGCTACTACTGCACATAAGTGAGCAACCATACCTTACTTCTGCATCTCCTTCAGCACTGCAAATTCGATATGGCCGAATCTTTCGTGCCAACGTCTGCTTGTGCCCACTCCAGCGGTGGTTGTAAGAGCACTTACCTCATACAGGTTGTTCCTCCTTACTCCTGTGCCAACAAGATTGCCAACACTATCCAAAATTTTTGCTCCTGTCTTGTTGAACCTCACCTCATGGTCAAGGTCAGTTATGGAAGAAACTGATAGCAAATTTCTCTTGATTTGTGGAACATACAGCACATTAGATAGTTTCTTAACATCTCCATTTACAAAAACAAATGAAGCCATACCTATACCCTCAACAGGGCATTTTGCATTATTTCCAATAGTCATGGTGATGGGTTCCTATACAGGCTGCATGGAACAATATAGACCCTTCTTGCAGGTCATGTGATGGGAGGCACCACTATCCAATACCCATGAATCAATGGTTGAAGCTTCTTGAACTGAGGAATACTCTTCCTCAATGGCCAGAAATAGATCCAACTCTGCTTCCGTTGTGTTAGTTGTCTCTTTTCCCTTATCTGACTTCTTCAGGGTACCATTCTTTTCATCTACTTTCTTGACCCGACAATCTGCAATCACATGGCCCTTCTTCTTGTAGTAGAAGCATTCTCCCTGAAACTTCTTCTTGCCGCCCTTATTCTTTTTGTCACCACTAGTAGAGGACTCACCTTTGGTGGAGGAACCAACTTTTCCTTTCACAATGTAGAGAATGCAGCATCCCCATTGCCACCTCCATCTCGAGCTTTAAGCCTCAATTCCTCCTCCATAAGTAAAGCACAAAACTCCTTGAAAATGTCAATGGTTGGGGTCTCACTTGAGTGTTAAGCACTGTTACTAGTCCATCAAACCTTCGTGGACATATCCGGAGACACCGTCGAGCTAGCTCTTCGTTAGTCTTTTGTATCCCAGCACCAGCCATCTGATCACATGGAATAGCAATAATTTTAAACTTCCATAGAGTGTAGTTCATACCATCTAGCTTGCCTTCATTGAAGGCTGGTGGGCAAATCCTTAATGCCTGGATTGTTGGTGTAGCTGTGAACTCAAGCTGCTTCCAGCTATTGAACTCGGCCGCTTCCTGATGCCATAACTCTGTATGTTGTTGAAGCTCTTGCCTCTCTTATGCTCTTCGATCCATAGAGCCGCCTGTGCTCTGATACCATGTTAAATTACATGGCGCAGCAGAATAGAAACTGAACAAAGAATAGAGAGTACACATCAAACTGGAGAGAAACAAAATTTTCCTTCAATACTGATGTAGTACAGATGATGACTCCGTCCACCAATGCGCTCCCACATTGGAGCTTAAATGGCGATCTAGATAGATACTAGGTGAAGAGCTACTAGTTGGAAGATCTAATCTAATGCAATGGACTGGGAAGGTTGCCTCTTTATAGCTATGAGGGTGGTAGTTGGATCAACGTAGTCGGTGGAGCCGACCAGTCAACCTAGTTGGTGGAGCCGACTAGTCGTCCATGGAATATTCAAAAAATATTCCCTATACCCTAGACCCCAGTGAGAGCAAGGGGCTCCCAAACAATCAAGACAATGTGCCTTGTTGTGCTACTATCTTACCTACCCTACCTAGCCCATAGGCTAGACTCACATAGATCACCTTTCTACCATCAATGGTCTCATTGATGGACCTCATCTGACATGCAAGTCAGGATCCAACCATCCAGTGTCCCGGGCTCACACATGGCTTCTCCTCATATGGGAGCCTTAGAACTTGAGCACCTTGGACCATTGGTGGTTACCAGGAGGGTGGGGCATTGAGCATATCTAACATGAGGATGACTGAGATAGTACTAAGAAAATGTTTGTAGTCTCATTGCAAGGAAACAATGTCACGTCACTTGTCCTACAAAATGGAATTTGTATTTGAGATTGCTTCTTTTTAGTATATCCCAAACAACCACCATGTTGGTTTTATTAAATTGTTTTTGTAAATCCCAAACAGTAAATCCCATGCTTGATTTTAGTATATCCCAACAACCACCATGCTAGTTTCCCATAATGAATTCACACATCCTACAAATCCATTCATCTTGTAATAATAGAAGAAAACCACCATGCTGGTGGCTATTAATATCCTAGTGCAAACCAACCACCACATTGGCAATAGCTTGCACTAATCCTGCACTACTACGATGCTATCCTGCACTACTACGATGCTATCCTAAAATTTGTTGCACAGTGCTATACAATGCCCTTTAGACTGTTTACATTTTTTTAACCGTCAGATCTCATCCCATGCTTGCTTTTAGTATATCCCAACAACCACCGCACTGGTTTCCCATAACGAATCTACACATCCTTCAAATCCATTCATCTTGTAATAATAGAAGCAAGCAACCGTGTTGGTGGCTATTAATATCCTAGTGCAACCAACCACTACACTAGCGATAACTTATCATGCACTACTACTTTCTACCGGAGTGCGAATGATGAGCAACATAGAAGTTTTAGGACCTCTTGAGTCCACTAGAACTGATAGATTTGCAAATGGTTGCTCCAAACTTGAGTTCCAACACCCGGGTAGAAAAATGTTGAGACCGACACAGTGAGTCAGAATTCCAACAAAATGATTCCAAATTCAAGAATGAAGGTGTTTCCAAGCTCCTAAAGTGAAATGGACACCAAAAGCAGGAAATGGTTGCCTCTACAAGTTAATACGCAGTCTCTATCGTCGAACGGAACATGGAAAAGCTAAAAAATGACTTTTTCTTTGAAAACACTTAACAGGCTCTCAAAACCACTTCCCAAAACCAAAGTGACTTTTCCAAAGTTTCCTTCAAGGTCTCTGTGAACTCAGACGCAAGTAAAATCACCCACAAAGCTTCCCACAGAGCTTCTCCTTCCTCCCACAGAGCTGCTGAGAGATTCTAGGCATTCACGCACACTCAGCTAGATCACTCGGGCTCTGATACTAGTTCAGAGTGCTCTCAACAAAAGTAGAACGAAAGAGGGAGAGAGAGAAACAAAGAGCCACACGAGTTTTTGGTGGGTGCAGAACACCCTAATCTTCTTTTACATTCATTTATATATGTGTTTGAGTATCAATGTACATAGCCGGGGTAAAGGCACAGTGACCTTTAACCCCCATAGAGGGAGAGGGGGGAGCAAAGAGGAGGGCAGAGGGAAAGTGAGGAAGGAGGAAGTAAGAAGAGGAAGGGAGTGAGGGGGGAGTATGGAGAGGGAGAGGAGGGTGAGGACGGGGAAATGAAAGGCTCTCTCTCTCTCTCTCTCTCTCTCTCTCTCTTCACCTCCCCCCCTTCTCTCTCTCTCCCCACTTCAAGCCCCCCCCCTCTCTCTCTCTCTCTCAGCCCCCCCTCCCCCTTCCCACCAACATATGGTGGGGCCTCTCTCTCTCTCTCTCTCTCTCTCTTCATTAACCCCCCCTCCCCACACACACACACACACTTCCCCTACAATGCATCACCTGCCGGGCAAAAGCCCTATGATCTGCTCACTTGTAAACTGAGATTCAAACCCAGTAAAAGCATATGTCCTCTTGCAAAATCAAGGCATTACCTTCCCAGAACAAAATAACTGTGCAATCAACCACACACTGTGGTTCTCTTTTCCTCAAGCATGAGGTAAATGAAGGTACTTTCTGTACTTTCAAGAAAACACAGTTTTGTGAACTGAAAAATGATCCTTAATCAAGAGGAATGAAGAGCAGAGTGCTCTTTCACCTCTCTTTCTTCCCCAAACAAAAAATGTACCTTTCACCTTCCCTCTCTCCTAGTCTCTGCTCCCTGCTCTCCCTTTCCCTATTCCCCCCTCACTCCCTCTCCCCTTATTTCTTAACCCCCCCCCTTCCCCCTTCACCATCTCCCTACTCCTCCCTCACTCCCTCCCTCTCCCTTTCACCCACATCGCATGTGGTGAGAGGAGGAGGAGGGAAAGGGAGAGGAGGGGAGGGGAGAGCTGAGCGACATGAGAAAGAGGAGGGGAGGGGAGAGCTAAGCGACGTGAGAAAGAGGAAGGGAGGGGAGAGCTGACATGAGAGAGAGAGAGAGAGAGAGGAGGGAAGGGGACAGGTAACATGAGAGAGATAAGACAGAGAGGTGAGCAACGTGAGAGAGAGGAGGGGAGGGGAGAGGGGACAGATCCATGAGAGAGAAGAGGGGAGAGGGGAAGGGCAATGTGAGAGAGAGGAGGGGAGAGGGGAGAGGTGGGCGACATGAGAGAGAGGAGGGGATAGGTGAACAACATGAGTTAGGAGGGGAGGAGAGGAGGGGATGGGAGAGGGGAGGGGCAAAATGAGAGAGAGGAGGGAAGAGGAGAGGCAGAGATAGAGAGAGAGAGAGAGAGAGAGAGGAGGGAAGGGGACAGGTAACATGAGAGAGATAAAATGGAGAGGTGAGCAATGTCAAGAGAGGAGGGGAGGGGAGAGGGGATGGATTCGTGAGAGAGAAGAGAGGAGAGGGGAAGGGCAACGTGAGAGAGAGGAGGGGAGAGGGGAGAGGTGGGCGATGTGAGAGAGGAGGGGATAGGTGAGCAACATGAGAGAGGAGGGGAGGAGAGGAGCTGGGAAAGGGGAGGGGCAAAATGAGAGAGAGGAGGGAAGGGAGGATAGAGGAGAGAGGGGAGGGGAGTCACGAAGAGGAATGGCAGGGAATTTTGTGAAATGTCAAGGAGAGGGATGGTGGGAATTTTTTTGAAATTTCTACTTCACTCCGTCCCACCATAGATTTCAAAATAGGAAAGAGAGGGATGGCAGGAATTTTTTTCAAATTTCAAATTAGGGAAGTGGGGAATGGCGGGAATTTTTTTGAATTTTTTTAAAAATCTATATCATCGTCACGTTTTTTTTTGAAATCTATATCTTTTTTTTTAGCGGGGGGGAGGTACACATGTGGGTCACGTGACATGTTTGGGGGGGGGGGGGCACATATGGCTCAAGCCACATGTTTGGGGGGAGGGGGAGGCACATATGGCTCAAGCCATATGTTGGGGGGGGGAGGGATATATGGCTGACACCATATGTTGGAGGGGGGGGGGGGGCACATATGGCTCAAGCCATATGTTGGGGGGGGGGGGGGGGGGACATATGGCTCTAGCCATATGTTGGGAGGGGGGGGGGGGGGGCACATATGGCTCAAGCCATATGTTGGGGGTGGGGGGGGGCAAATATGGCTCTAGCCATATGTTGGGAGGGGGGGGGGGCACATATGGCTCAAGCCATATGTTGGGGGGGGGGGGGGGGCACATATGGCTCAAGCCATATGTTGGAAGGGGGGGCACATGTGGCTCCCACCACATGTTGGGGGGAGGGGGGGGACACATATGGCTCAAGCCATATGTTGGGGGTGGGGGGGGGGGGCGGGCACATGTGGCTAAAGCCATATGTGGGGGGGGGGGGGCACATATGTCTCAAGCCATATGTTGGGGGGCGGGGGCACATGTGACTCAAGCCATATGTTTTGGGAGGGGGACGGGGGGGGGACATCACATGTGGCTCACGCCATATGTTGGGGGGGGGTTCGATGTGGCTCAAGACATATGTTGAGGGGGGGGGGGGCACATGTGGCTCATGCCACATGTTTGGGGGGGGGGACATGTGGCTCACGCCACACGTTTAGGAGTGGGGGGGCACATATGGCTCAAGTTACATGTTTGGAAAAATTTTGATTTTTTTTAAAAACTTTGAAAAATTTTGCATTTTTTGAATTATTTTTTGGAAAATTTTATAATATATATCAAATCATATATATATACATATGTATATATATATACACACATATATATATATACATATATACATATATATATATACACACACACACACACACACACACACACACACATACATATATATATATATATATACATACACACACACACACACACACACATATACATACATACATACATACATACATATACATACATACATACATACATACATATATATATATATATATATATAAAACAAAAAGTTCTCTCCTCTACATGCATTTTTTGCTTCCACTTGGATTCCCTAGTGACAGTATAGGGGGACAAGCCCCACCCTTCATCATAAAGTTGGTCAAAACAAGTAGGCATACAATTGTAATTGAAAAAGGCCTATACTTAAATAGTGTATTGTTACACCAAGAAGGTGTATATGTACACCATCTCTCCAAGACAACAAGACATCTTGATATACTTAGGACTTTGGTCCAAAACTATGTCATGTCAACCAAAGTGTAATTATTTGGTTAATCGTAGAAGGTATTTTTGTAAGCTTATCTAGTATTTGGTAATTTGACAAATTTTGCCAATGGTTACTCTATATAAGTGGGTGTGTAAAGTTTCAACCAATATTGCAAAATTTGTTTTAAAGTATATGGAAAAAAAACCATGGGACTATGATATTCAAAAAAATTGGACTTGTATTTAGTCCAATTTTTTTGAATACAATGTTATGGAAAGGAATAGAAGAAAGAATCAGAGAAGCACATCAAGGAGCTCCGAGATAGGCTTGAAGAAGTTAGAAGTGATGGGGACATTTAGACAAGGAGCTAGCAATGATGCAAAAGGAGCTTGAAGACCAAAGAGTTGAAAAGGAGGGTCTTTACAGATGGCTGCAACATGCAAATCTCATTCAACATTGAAAAAGACCAGATGATGGAGGAGCTAAAAAGGGAGAATGCGAAAACCAGAGCAATGATGCAGGAACTATGAGGGAGCTTCAAGGCTAAGAAGGATGGGGTAGAGAGAAGCTGGAGTGGAGAAGACAATGAGGCATCTCTCCAAGCCATGAAGGATGGAGAGAGTAGCCAATAGTGGAGCAAGTTGCAGCAGCCATGGTGGGGGTTGTTTTTTTGAAACACTATTGGAAGTTCAAAGAGTAAGCCACAAGACCTTGCAACAAGATTATAATAAGGTTGTGCACAAACAAGATTATAATAAGGTTGTGCACGAGCTTGCCATGGCTTTTGACAAATTTGAAAATCAATCCGTCATCATGAGAGATTTCCAAACTAGAGTGGAAGTCTTGGAAATGGCCCTTGTTGATGTTTTTGAGAAATTTAGGTAGCTTCAACAGATGCGTTGCATAGAGTGAGCAAAGAGTGGAGGAGATGAATGAGAACATCCACAGCCTTAGGATGAGTAAGGAAGGAATTAAGAAGCAACTTCATCATGTACAGAGCAAGACTATGGTATTGAAAGCCATAATAGTTAAATCAAATGCTTAGCTTGCTATGCAGCAGGGTTTGAAATGCATGGTCTGACATACCCCCATCATAGATGATGATCTGATAGCCTGCGTGCTACCCAGGGTAAAAAATAAAAGGGAAACATAGTTATCAAAGTGTAGGTCATTGGGCGAATCTTTTAGGAACATAGATAATGAAGTGTATGTCATTGGGTGAACTCTCACTGATATAGTTACAAATATTAGCCCCTACTAGCATTTCAAGGCTTTAATGGGTTTAAGCATACTTAATCTTCATATGCAGGTTTTAAATAAGATATAGTTTACAAAATCTAACATTATAGATGTGCCTAGATGACTTGTGCCGATCAATTTGAATACTTGGAGGGCTAAATTTGGAGCTTTTATGAGAAACTTATGTTAAAATTTGGGCGAATATATTAAATTTAATGTTGTAAATATTAGCCCAGGCAACTTCTAGAAGGCTCTAAATTTGCCTTTGGGCTAATATTTGCCCCTATTTTTTTCCTTGGTGCTACCACCCTGTGCATGTTTTTTGCTTTGGGGTGTTTGTGCATGCAAGATTGCTATGTAGAGAATGTAATTTACCATTGCCTAGGTCATGGATAGATCAAATGTGCTTGCTTGCTACAACTATCTACGATGAGAAAGTAGATGTTGCAGCTCAATTTGCCATTTGGGCAAAAAATGCAAAAGACGAGGAACTCAAATTGAAGAAGGCCAATTGACTATGAGGAAAAGGATCCTAAAGGGAGGAACCATCCCCCTTTAGGAAAGGAGCAAGAAGAGATGAGCCTACAACTAGGAAGCTCAAATCAAGGAAAGAGGAAACGACATGAAGGGAGGGGCCGGGCCCCTAGAGGAAGAACCAGCCCCATCGGGGAAAGGAGTAAGGAGGGCTGAGCCTACAATCAGGCAGCTCAAAAAGGCCAACTTCTCAAAGCAATGTGGAACCAACCGCCCAAAGGAAAGGAGTCCTTGAGATGTAATCTCAAGGAAAGGAGTCTTTGAGATGCAATCTATGTAATCTATGTATAATCTATTGAATTATTAATCTTCTCTAGAGTTTACTTGGGCAATGTTTTCTTAGCTATGTGAGTAGATAACTTTGATAGGCCAAGGATCATAATGTTAGACAAAAGATTTTGATTAATCAACTAATGTGATTGTGTTTTGTGTTCTTTTAGTTCTAGCAAAAAGGGGGCTCATTGTTCTATTGTTCCTGCATATTGGGTTAGCAGTTGGAGTTGTATATCAAATTTATGGATCATAATTTAGACATTTCAATTGGGCAGAGGAGCTTTGAGCATTGTAAGCCCTGGTACATCAAGAAACTCAAAGACAGGAATGTTTGTTGTTGCAAAACACACATAGACTCGGCAAACTATGAATGACTTAAGATCTGGTTGTGTTAGAGCATTGCTCCATGGGGATCGATGCCCATGCTTCCCCAATGAATGCACAGTATATAGGCCACCTGGATCCTCATCATGTGTGGCAAAAGGGAGGATAGGTTTTATAGCCTAAGGTCTCTATGGGAGCCAGTGGTTTGTCCAAAGGGAGCTCTAAAATGGAGGAGACTTGAATATGTTAATTGTGAAGGATCCGATAAAAAGAGATGGCTACTGTCATATAAGAGCACCCAGGTAAGGGAGCTTGTAGGTCACATGGTTCAATCCATCCCAAAATATGTGCTTCACAATTTCACGGCGAGCTGGCAGGATAAGCAGTTCAAGATGTGCCTTGCCAATTTCCCCCGTGACACTATTGTATCTATCATATATTTTGTAGAAAATTATTCTTTTCAAGAACAAGATGAGATACAAAGTGCTCACTACTGGTACAATAAGCAGATAACAATTCTTGTGCATATCATGTTTAGTCATTTGCTTGATTCTTCCATGCCTGATGCCAATATGCTTTTGCTGACTCACAGGATTCCAGGTAAGTGCAACGCTTGTACCATTTCTACATTTCAGATGATAGGGAACATGACACCCTATTTGTGCAGCATGCTTTTCTACTGCATTGGGAATGGTTGAAAAAGAAAAATCCTCATGCAGAAAATATAAAACAACATTGGGTGTGGTCAGATGGTTCAAATCCCTGACCAGTCTAGACATGATGTGGAATTTCTTTGGGTCTAGCCATGGCAAGGGTGAACATGATGGATGCGGTGCTATTATTAAGAAAGCTATGTTTAAACACCAATTAGCATGCCTGAAGAAAAACTCAATGATGCCCATGATGCTGTAACATGGCTTACAGCCAATCAACATATAGTAAACAAGCCTTAAGAATACTGTAATACGTAGAGTGCTCCATGAAGTGCAAGTGGATGAAGTGCAATGGAGAAGTTGGCACGATTGCGAGAAAATTGGAGGAGTTCGTGGTCTGCATAGCATATGGGGCTTTTCAAACAACCAACTGATTAAAACGAGAAAACTTACTTGTTTCTGCAGTGCATGCATCATAGGGGATCATGACGATTGTGGACAAAGGACTCACCATAGTGTTGGGAGAGTTTCGATGACCTCATTTCCTATTTGGAAGAGGGGGATAGCTCAACAATTGTCACAGATTTTGGGGAGAACGAGGAAGATGACCCATACTTTCTATTACAGTGCACAAAACCTAAGTAGAAGGTTGAGGAAACAGTTAAGGATAATTGGGGAACAACCTATGAGAAGTGGGATGTAGTAGTCCTAGCTTTTTGGTACAAAAAAACATCCAAGAGAGGCTACAATTACGAACTGCTACATAAGATTCCACAAACATGTGTGTACTCTCATCTAGTAAGAGCTATTAAGTTCCATATAAAACCTATGCCAAAACGAAAGAAGGGCAATAGTGTCTTTAAATTGGACTTAGACACGCATGAGCATATCTTGGGGTGTCTTGGAGCAGTGGACAAGGACGACTAAGTGTGAAGATAGCGGGAGAGAGGGAAGGAGTCTCACTTGCAGCTTTCTCACATACACAATGGGGGAATACACACAAAGGTGGAGGCTGAAAACAATTTTCCTCTTCTTAGTTGTGAAAGCCAAAAGAACTCTAGTACAAAGAAATAGGAGAACCCTATATGTGGGTCTCAAACCAAACTCAGCTAACTAAGGTGGCATACTAACTGAGCCACGAACTAGAGTACATAAGGATAGCTGTCATCCAACTATTATTCATGGGCGGTGTACCAACCGCATCAGATTCTACAGCTAACAAGCCGATGACATAAATGCACAACGGTCACCCTGGCATATCGATCTCGATATCTCAACACTTCCCCTCGAGCTCAATCCCAATTCCTGCACACCAAGCAGGTCTCTAAACTTGCATAGCTTCTCTACGCCCAATGCCTTCGTGAATATGTCAGCTACCTGATCCTCTGTGCTGACATAAACTAGATCAATAAGACCTAGTAAAACCTTCTCCTGCACATATTGATAATGTACCTCAATGTGCTTTGTTCTAGCATGATAGACTGGGTTATTTGCCAAGTGTATACTGCTCATGTTGTCACAATAAATGACAATTGGCCCATCTGTAGACTGATGCATATCATAAAGTAGCTTATGCAACCAAGCTACCTCACATGCAGCCATTGCTACACCCCTGTACTCAGCCTCTGTGCTTGACAAGGCAATTGTAGGCTGTTTCTTGCTGCTCCAAGTGACTGCAACACTCCCAAAAGAGAACACATATCCACTTGTAGATCATCTATCAGAAATACTACCAGCCCAATCAGCATCAGTGTATCCATGCAACTGTATCTGAACCCCAGCCTCATAAAATAGTCCATACTGCAATGTGGACTTCACATACCTGAGTATGTGTCTAGCTGCATCCAAATGCGGTTTCCTTGGAGCCTGCATAAACTGACTTACCAATCCAATGGCATAGCTCAAATCTGGCCTGGTAATAGTCATATAAATTAAACTTCCTACTATCCGTCTGTACATAGTAGGGTCTTCCAGAAGCTCACCTACATCTGCGCTCAGCTTCACATTTTGCTCCAAAGGAACTGGAATAGGTTTACAGCCTGTCATCCCATATTTGGACAGCATGTCCAATCCATACTGCCTTTGCAAGAGCCGTATCCCACTTGGTGATCTAATCACCTCAATGCCCAAGAAATAATGCAGCTCTCCCAAATCCTTCATCTCAAACTTTTGCTTCAATAGCGTTTTCACATGAAGGATATCTTCATCACTATCACCTGTGATGATCAAATCATCAACATAAATGACAAGCAGCATAATACCTTTCTCTATTTTTCTCACATAAAGTGAGAAATCTGCCTTGGAAATTTGAAAGCCAATAGTGACAAGATACTGTCCTATCTTATCAGACCATGCTCTAGGTGCTTGCTTCAAGCCATACAAGGCTTTCTTCAACCTGCAAACAAACTCAGGATGAACAGCATGAACATAACCTGGTGGCTGCTCCATAAAGACCTCTTCTTGCAAATCACCATGCAAGAAGGCATTCTTTACATCCATCTGATGTAAAGACCATCCCTTTGATGCAGCCATATCAATGACTCCTCTTACGGTTGCCATCCTTGCAACCGGACTGAATGTTTCTTCATAATCAATGCCATATGTCTGTGCATACCCCTTGCAACTAATCTTGCCTTGTATCTGTTCACAGAACCATCTGCATTGTGCTTCACCTTATAAACCCACTTACAGCCAATTGCATTCTTGTCTTTAGGCAAAGGAACCAATTCCCATGTAGCATTGCTTCCAAGGCATCCATTTCTTCATCCATGGCTTTCTCCCATTTTTCTTTTCCCATGGCTTGCTCAAAAGAAGTGGGTTCTGTTTCCTATATCACCTTGACCATATAGGCATAGTGAATGGCTGTAAATCAATCATATTTCAGCCTATCCACAGGATACCTAGCTCTAGTAGACCTGCACAAAATAGGCTCACTTCCAGGTGCTCTCAAAACATCCCTGGTCTTCCTTACTCCAGGTGTAACAACAGAAGGAATACCCAACTCATCATCAATTTACAAACAGTTCAGTTTCCAAAAACGTTTTTCAATCCGTGTGTGACCCAGTGATTGGGACCACGGTTTCCAAAACCGTCTATCTTATTGCATTCCGGATGCCTAAAAACCCCTATCTATCAGTTCTTGCACAATTCGGTGGAGTATTTTCAGAGTTATAGATCTGTGTGTATTTGATTTCATCTCTCTGTTATGCATTTTTCATTCTAAGGTTTTGAACCGTATATTTATGCCACATGGCAATGGATAAGTGTTGACTCCCATTTCTCACTCATCAGTTGGGATTTTGGAGTTCTAGTAGAAGAGAGATATTTGCAGATTGTCTTGCTAAGTCCGATTATGCAATGGCATCCATGTTTTGAGGCATCTCAAGTTCTATTTTCAGTAGTGGTCATTGCCATGGGATCGTGATTTCTTGAACATACCTTATGCAGATCAGTCTGGTTGCAGTTTGAGCCATGTGTGCTCATTCGTGGTGTGCATTGGGTTGCAGTGGATGATTTATAGGCCATTTGGATGTATTGCGATCCTTATTGGATGCGCTGATAGGCCCAGATTACCTTGTGGGATGCTATTTTTTATGGATGCTTTGCACATGGATGCTATTTTATGCTGAGGGATAGCTTTGACACATTGCAGTTGATGCACTAATAGTGTTATGCTCTCTTGGATGAGATATTGTTGATGCATATGCCCATGGACGGTGTTTATGCTTGAGCCATTTGGCACTTATTGGCATTTTGGATTGCCATTGCAATTTGTAAGCAGCCGATTTTCACCCAAAAACTCCACAGCTGATCTGATTGCTAGCTACTTCTGACAAAGTGCTAAAGCCATCGGGTGAATGTTTACCTTCATCCAATCAATGCTGCGGTGAAGCTTCTAAACCTCAGCCTTTGTAACCGTGCATTGACTGACTGAGAATTGATATAAACTAGCGGTATGAAGGTATGAAATTGTGCTTGTTCCATCACCATAGTGATGAGAGAAAGCTGTGGGCAAAGAGAGCTGAATGCAAAGAGAGCAAGGAAAGAAAAGGATGCTGAAACAACTGAGAGTGATGAAGAGGACGAGGAATGCTACAGGTACATGTAGAAAAGTAATGAAAGACTACATTCCCAATCACCAATACCCCTCTTGGACGACAAGGTGTTGCATGGCAGATGGGACAAGACCTCCCAGAACACTTTTGTCATCATGCATCTTACCACACTGCCACATGTCCTCTCGTGACTACTCTTCTGTCTCTACCTCAACCCAAGGAATCTGTGCCTCATTAGATACTGAAAAATGGGCACTGATGACTCCCATCATGATGATAATGATGCAGTCAAAAGCCATTAATTGGATGTGGGATAATGTGCCCTTGCAGATCTACAAGATAGAATGAAGTAGACCCGCACTCATGAAATATCTAGAGAGGTCCCGACCACTGTAACTTCAACTTCCCCCGCATCCGCCCTAGACAAATGTTGAACAGAAACACCAATTGTCCGTATTCGAACTTTTTTTTTTTTGGAATCCAAATCCACCCTTTGCTTCTGCCTTTGCTTGAACCTCCAAAGTAAGATAATAGCTTTCCATTCGTATATCATCCAACTGATCTAGCACATCTAGACAGAACACCATAGACTCCTATAGAAGAAGCCTATCCTCCACTGCAATTTGCAAGCTCATATAACCACGTACTTGATTGGTGTGATCACCTCCATCCCAAATGCCAGCTTGAAGGGAGTCAGTCTAGTTGCCACCTTGAAGGATGTGCGCTAGGCCCACAATGCAGCCAACAACTTTTGGTCCCAATCTGTGTGATGCTCATTGACTAACAATGAGATGATTCACTTGAATGTATGATTTGCAATTCAGCCAATCCATTGGCTTGCGGTGGGCAATAGGGAGAGGACTTCTTGTGAATCACCATGTAAAAGGAATTCATCTGCTTAATGACCTTGTTGATGAAGTGAGTACCCCTGTCACTGACCAGCTAGATTGGACAACCAAACGACATGAACACATCCTGATAGAGACATTTTGTGATAGAATTTGCGGTGTTATCTCGCAATGCCCAAGCCTTCACCCACTTAGTACAATAATCAATTGCCACAAGCATATAACAATTTCACATATAGGCCGCAGCCAGTCGGAATGGATCCATGAAGTCTAGGCCCCATTTTTGAAAAGGTTCAAGTGGAAAAATGGGGTTCAGTGGCATCCAATCGCGATTTGTGGGTTGACCCAACCATTGACATAGATTGCAACTCTTTGCAAACCATCGGGCATCTTTTCGCATAGTTGGCCACCATAGGCTCGCTTGAAGAATCTTCTTTGCAGTTATCGGTCCCGCAAAGTGCCCACCCAAAACACTATAATGCACCTCCATAAGAATCGCCTGTTGCTCATGAGGCTGAACACATCACAGTAAAGCCTTCGTCAAATTCCTTCGATACAATTGGCCTAGCACATCTTCAAAAGATTAGCTTCACAATGCTAATTGCTTCCTTTGATCTTGATTTAGGTACTTAGGAATCACCCTAGTGGTCACGAATGATAGCATCTCATCATACCAAGACCACAAGCCTTTCGGAACCACCTGGGGATCAACGTCAATCGGATCCACCCGGAAGATTAATGCTAGCTCCACTCCTCCTCCAACGTATCCATGTCAAGGGATCAGGAGGACCCTGGGAATGTGCATGCTTATTACTCTATGCACAACAAGTGCAGAATCTAGTCCCAAGACCACAGAATGAGGTTGGTCATGGTGGTCTCCGCTCTCGCCTCATCGTCATCGTAAGCAGGGTGTTGCGACTCTATACACATTAGATAGAGCTCGTCTTGAAATTCTTAAATGTGATGTCTCACTACTGCAATCTCCTCCTGAACCTTTGCATTAGTGCATGGCGATACTCACAACTAACCATGCAATGTTCCTCCACAATTGCAGCAAGGAGAGGATGACATGGGAATGAAAACACCCTACCAAAGATGGGCCACTCACTAGATCGCGAATTTCCTTGCGTGCATAGTAAGAATGCGCATCGTGATCGCCAATGTGTAGCATCACTATACCGCACAGACGTTATGGGGTATACAAGATGAACGCACAATGCATCATCTATGAAAAACACATAGAACAAGGATGAAGAAAGATCACCATAACACGGCATAAGATGTATCTCTCATAGAAAGAACTCATATATCTCTCTAATGAATGGAGTTACACAGGAGGTTCAGGATATTGTCTTTGCATTTTGGACTCATGAAACAAGGGTGTCCGTCAATAATAAAGATGTATGTCAAAAGAGGTTAGGTAGAAAAAGCTCTGTGAAGCATCCTATCCATCTTCTCAAGAAACCTCAGGTCAATGCACTCACTACTTTGTAGCTTTCATGGGGCTACTAGTGGGTTTTTCCAATAGACACAATAGTGCTTTACACATTCACTATCCCCCCATGAATTCTCTAGACTTTTGGACTGCTTTGGATTGAGGTGCTTTTTGACTGCTTTGAAAATGTTGTGTGGCTACTAGGGGCAATAATGAAGATCACATGTAGTAAAGAACATGCCTCTTTTTTATTGCTTTGGAACTACTTGGAAAGAACATGTCATGCTACTTTTAGGAGATGAATCAAGTTTCCAAAAAGGTGATGGTGAAGGTCTTCCAGAATGTGGACACATGCAGCACTGTGAATGGGGAAAAGAAGCAAAGGAAAGACCTTGTGATGAAGGAGATGGATTGCAATGATCTTATATGGTTAATGAAGAAGCACCTTAAAAATTTCATCAAGCACAATTACACTTATAAGTGTAATTGTGATGAAGGAGATGGAATGTAGTGATCTTATATGGTTAATGAAGAAGCACATTAAAACATTCATCAAGCACAATTACACTTATAAGTGGCAGGCTGAATAGTTCAAAGAGTGCATGCTAAGATTTCTCGAAGATGTGGTAGCTTCGGTGGTCAACTTCACAGAAAACTACTCTTTCAAGGAGCAAAACAAGATTCAATCCATGCATTGGAACTCCAGCGAGGTTACAATTTTTGTGCACATAACATATGTTCATATCAGAAGTGAGGTGGAGAAGACATTTCACTTCTTTATTTCAAATGACAAGGTGCACGACACCCTCTTTGTCCATCTTTATTTTGTGCTACATTATAGGTGGTTGATAGATCAAGGGTTGGATCTTACCAAGCATTGGGGTTAGATGGCACAACCTCCCAATTGAAGGCTAGAAGGCCTTTCTATTTCATATCTAGGTTTGAATGGCTTACACATTTGCAATTGACATGGAATTTATTTGGAGAGAATCGAGTATACACACGATTCTGTACTAATCTAGGAAAGTGAGATATAACAGTACTGCAGTAATAATAAACAAATGTTAGAAGCAGATTGAATCAAATGATTGAAGTATCAAGCCAAGAGAAGTTCATATCAAACTTGAGGATGGCCATCATGACTTTGTCATTAGCCTCTTTCAAAGGGTCGAAGAGGATTGTGACTTCCTCGCTACCAAATGTCAAAACATGAGGTCGCTTGCTAATGATAACCCTGACCTCAAAAGAGCTCCCCATTTCGTCCAATACAGCGGTTACATTAGGACAACTTATGGGTGTAGCAACCAATGTTTCCTCTGGACACTCCACCACATTATCAATAAATGCCTTAATGGTAGATGACATAAATGCATGTAGATGCAAGTCTATATATGTCGACAATGAGGTTTCATCGCTGCCGCTCAAATTAAAAATTTGAACACTTAGGAGCAAAAATCAATTATATCTGACTCTCCACCCACAACTATGGCCATCATTTTGCTTCACTACGGGGCATGTTACATACTCTATTTGATCTTCTAAGTCACCTTCCATTTGCATAAGTGCATCTATAGCATCTACCAACTTTCAAGCCGATCTACACATCAAAATAGATAACATAAATGAATGTGTGCATTGCATAGGATGCATCTCATTGAAGTAATTGTCACACAGGTAGCTTATACTTACTCTAACACATTGCCATGGATAGATGCTATTGAATTGATAAAGAAACATTGCTTGGCTAAGATGAAAGCTCTCTATATGTTCCTAGCTTTGAGCAACATCTCTGAAGTGGAGGGTTCTTTCGTAGTGTATGAATGTCATGATTAAGTCTTTCTGACTCAATAAAATATTTTTTCTCATTCTTGAAGATACAAATGCATGCAGAATAGTAGTGTAATTGAGGCACACTCGTGAAGGTGTCATAAGTAATTTCTCCTTTGTTGTATGCCTCTCTAAAATGCTCATTACAAGCATAGGCATAGTGCTGACCATCTATTGCCTCAAATGTGCAATGAGCTAATAAATTTCTCTTGGGATCCTTTATATGTCGTTCTGGATCATTCACTAAACTCTGTCCTTCCTGAAGTGAGGGAACTTGTTTTCTGAGGAACTTAGTGAATTGCATCTCAAAATCTATAGGCTGAAAGAAATGGATGAATTGACTAGAATCTCCTTTGACTGGCCAATATGACCTTGGACGGATTACCAAATTAGAAACAAGTGGTTTTTTCCCATCAAGTAAAGTTTGGAAAATCTTTTTAGCATAAACTATATTTAAGGTCCTGCTGTTGGTGAAGATGCCTGCTTTGACCACCGTTGAAGCATGTACAACTTGAGTCTTTTGGCCCCATATATATCGTGGATCCTCATCTATCATTGCCTAATTTAAGTGAATATTTAGGTTCTTCATTGCTCGGGGGGGTCACTATGTATAAACCCTCTATACCACGTGCATTCAAGGCCTATATTTAAAGTCCCTTATCTGTAAAAAATTTCATTAATAAAATGTACCCCTTTTCTATACAAATCTGTAAATTTTTTCCAAAACTATTTTAAATAGTCCCTTATGTATATTTATTTCTGTGAATTTTAGAAATAAAAAAAATCCTTCTGTTGAACTCACGTGATAGGGTTACATATGATGAGTGACCCCCCCGAGCTTCATTGATAACATTTTTGCATCTGAATCTAACTCCATTTCAAGACCCTCTGCATCCTCTTTGTGTTCTTCCTCTTTTCTTCTGCTCCCTTTCTTTGTAGATGAATGACCTCTTTTTTGAGTACTTGTAGCTATCATAGGACTTGGAACTGTAGCTCATAAAGTACTCGCCTTTTGCATTTGACGTTAGGGTTTATTTTTTAGGGGCTCTACGCTGCTATGGACAACAACACACTCTCTCTTCCCTCCCTCTCCTTTGCTCTCTCTCTCTCTCTCTCTCTCTCTCTCTCTCTCTCTCTCTCTTATTGCTCCGGCAATGGCACTCTCTCCCTACACCTCTCTTTCTCCCCTCCCTCTCCTTTGCTCTGTCTCTCTCTCTCTCTCTCTCTCTCTCTCTCTCTCTCTCTCTCTCTCTCTCTCTCTCTCTCTCTCTCTCTCTCTCTCCCTACCCCTCTCTCTCTCCTTGCCGTGGTGGTAGCGGCACTCTCTCCCTACCTCTCTCTCTCTCTCTCTCGCACACATAGCTGCAATAGTGGCACTCTCTCCCTTCACCTCTCTCTGTCTCTCTCTCTCTCTCTCTCTCTCTCTCTCTGCCGGATCTCTTCCTTCACCTCTCTCTCTCTTTCTCTCTCTATCTCGCACTGCCACGGCATCGACACTCTCTCCCTTCACCTCTCTCTCCCTACCTCTCTCTCTCTCTCTCTCTCTCTCGCACTGCTGCTGCCGCAGCACCGATGCTCTCTCCCTTCACCTCTCCCTACCACTCTCTCTCTCTCTCTCTCTCTCTCTCTCTCTGTGTCGCGACAATAGCACTCTCTCCCTTCACCTCTCTCTCTCTTTCTCTCTCTCTCTCTCTCTCTCTCTCTCTCGTGCACTGCCACTGTCACGGCAGCAGCACTCTGTCCCTTCACCTCTCTCTCTCTCTCTCTCTCTCTTGCACGCGCGCACGCGTGTGCTGCTGCATCTCTCCCTTCACCTCCCTCTCTGTCTCTATACGTCTCCCCTCCACCTTTCCCTCTCTCTCTCTTTTCTTTCTCTCTAAGTTCTCTCTCTATAATAAAATTTTAAAGAATAACATTTAAAAAAAATACCTGGAAGAAAGTTGAGATGTATGCTTGTGCTTACTTTGCTCTTGCTCCTCCTTTTGCTTCTCCTCTTGCTCTTCCTTTTGTTGAAATGGGAGAAACAATGAGAGGAGGAGAGTATATATAAGAAAAGCTAGGGTTTTAAGTGCTTCTCTCTCATTGGTCCGTACATTTCATTGTCTCCTCTCCCATTGGCCTCTCCATCACATTATCTTCTCTTCCATATCCCCCTCCATTAAAGTACCTACTCTTGCATTGGTCTCTCCTACCCTCCCCTCTCCCACCCACTCCCACTCCCACTCCCACCCTCCCACTCCCATCCTCCCACCCCCAACCCCATCCCCACCCCCACCTCCCCCACTCCCACTCCCTCTCCACTTCCACGCCTACCTCCCTGTCTCCCACTCCCACTCCCACTCCCACTCCCACTCTCCCTTTCTCCCACTCCCACCCTCCCACCTCCCACTCCCATTCCCACATTCCTACTATCAATTCCACTCCCACTTATCAATCCTAATGAAAACTATTACTTAAATGAATGATATTTCTTAAACCAATCGTGGGGTTTAAGGTTTAGGGTTTGGGGGTTTGGGTTTAGGGTTTAGGGTTTGGGAGATAGGGTTTAGGGTTTAGGGTTTGGGAGTTAAGGTTTAGGGTTTAGGGATTAAGGGTTAGGGTTTAGGGTTTAGAGGGCCTAGACTAGGGTTTAAGATTTAGGGATTAGCGATTGGGATTTAGGGATTAGGGGTTAGGGTTTACAGGTTAAGGTTTGAGGGTTAGGGTTTAGAGTTTAGGGTTTAGGGTTTAGAGGGCCAAGATTAGGGTTTAAGGTTTAGGGGTTAGAGTTTAGGGTTTAGGGGTTAGGGGGCCAAGGTTAGGGTTTAAGGTTTAAGGGTTAGGGTTTAGGGTTAAGAGGTATAGGATTAGTATTTAGGGTTTAGGAATTAGGGGTTAGGGTTTAGGGGTTTAGGTTTAGAATTTTGGGATTAGGGATTAGGGGTTAGGGTTTACGGATTAGAAATTAGGTGTTTAGGATTTAGGTTTAGGAATTAGGGTTTAGGGTTTAAGAGTTACGGTTTAGGAATTAGGGGTTAGGGTATAGAATGTAGGGTTTTGAGGGCTAGGATTAGGATTTAGGGTTTAAAGATTAGGGGTTAGGGTTTCAAATTTAGGGTTTAGGATTTAGGGCTTAGGGTTTAGGGTTTAGGGATTAGGGGTTAAGGGTTAAGGGGTTAGGATTTAGGGTTTAGGGTTTATGGTTTCGAGGGCCAAAATTAGGGTTTATGGATTAGGGGTTAGCGGTACTAGGTTAGGGTTTAGGATTTAGGTTTAGGGTTTAGGGTTTAGGGATTAAGGGGTTAGGGTTTAGGATTTAGGGTTTATGGTTTTGAGGGCCAGAATTAGGGTTTAGGGTTTAGGGATTAGGGGTTAGGGTTTAGGGTTTAGGGTTTAGGAAGGTAAGATTAGGGTTTATGGTTTAAAGAGTAAGGATTAGGGGTTAGAGTGTTTGGGTTAAGGATTTAGAATTTACAGTTTATTTTAGGAGGTAGGGTTTAGAGGATTTGTGTTTAGCAAATTGCTAATTGCTAAATCTTAAATCCTTTATTGAAAACACAGATTTCTAAATAAGACCTCCCATATTTTCTAAACAAGATCTAGATTTCTAAATAATTAATAAAGTAGATTATTAAGAAGAGACTAATGTTCTTTATAATGGTTGTTACAGCTTGTTTGCAAAGGAAACTCACAAAGGAGATGCCTATAAAATTTCTTCTGAGGATGGAGGTGATTCTATATTGCAAAAGAGAAGTAGTTGCATTTGCTACAATCCATGAAAGTGATCCAAATTCTATTTGTCACTTTAGAAGTCTTGGCGAAGATAAGGTGGCGGTTATTGTATCAAAGATTCTTAATTACATGTTGAGCTAAAGCATAAGTCTGGGGATATGGAAATCCTTGGAGATGTTATGCCCTATAATACTTCCAACAAAACATGTATTGTATGGGATAGAGATGAGGCTTATCCAACACTTGTCATCTGGAATACAAAGTGCATATCTTTGGATTTTAGAGTGGGAGATATTTTACAAATGTTATCCTTTGCAAATAAGAATGTAGCAGAAGGTCAAGTCTTGGGACTTGAGCAAGTGGAACACTGAACATTTGCGCAGATGGGAATTCAAAAAGTTACTGATGATGGTATGGATGATAATTCAATCTCATTGGATGGTCCCTACTATGAGGTAGGTAAGGATTTGAGATAGAGCATGCAATTTTTAAAGATTGGAAAGACTCGACATGTGGTTTTTAATGATAAACATAATGTATACTACAACATCAAAGAATTGAAAGAATATGCCAATGTAACAAGCTCTATTCCTTCAAAGATGGATGATTCCAATGCACTCAACTATAGTACTGACATCTTATCAGGAGTCGATGAGTTCATTGGTACCGAGAAAGAAAAAGATTTCATAAGTGATGCCTTATCCGGGGTGGATGAGTTCATGCACATTGAGAACTTGGGCAAAGATTTCAAAAGTAATATCCTATCAAGCATGGATGGCTTCATGGATACTGATAAAGTTCTTGGAGTCAAACCAAGTAACTATGGAATTATGGAAATCATGCACGATTATATAGCACGATTATATAATGAGTGATGTTCTCTCAGGAGTAGAGGAGTTTCAAGACTATGGAGTTATGAAATCCATAGAAAGTGCATCAATGAGTGATGTTCTCTCAGGAATAGATGAGTTTGAAAATCATTTTGGACTCCCTATCGCCCACTGTGACAATTGGTTCTATGATTGTATCAAAAGTAGGGATGAGATTAACAAAGGACTATTTGGTATTTGACTTTGACTGTGAAACAGTTAATCATACAAATGGTTCTACGAATGTATCAAAAGAAAGGATGAGATCAACAAAGGACTATTCAGTATTTGGCTGTTAGAGTGATAAGATCAAGGATGCAACATCCCATGAAAACAAAGTGACAAATAAATCTTACAACAAGAAGAACTACACAAATCCAACTAAGGATGTAGAGAAGGTCCCAAAACAGGACATACAGATGCATGAAATGAAAGCGAGTCCAGGAAGATCCAAAAAAGCAACCAAAGAGAATAAGAGTAATGAATGAAGATGTTATGCGAAAAGCAATGCGATCTACATGCTATAAGCATAGCTGTATGCAATCCATTAACTTACATGACATCAAGGGCTGTAGAGGACATGTCTGGCAAAGGAAAGGGAGTAGAAGAAATGAATACTGTGACACCAAAAATTGATATTTTTAATTTGGCATTGATATTGTTTTTCTCTATGTTTGATAAGAGTTTGAGTATCAAGTGATAGCCTAGCGACTCTCACTTATTCCTATTTTCTATGATATTGTATGGGATTGAGAGGATGAGTGAAATGGCTCATTGTAAATACCATAGGTATGAATTATAAATACCTTGGTATGGGTGAGAGTTATTTGTGTATGGGATATTATGGAGTTTTCTAGAAAATAGGAAGAGTGAGTCATATAAAGAGGTGGGCTCATGTCCATGTGTTCCAATAACATAAGAGAGGCCACATGCCAAGCGTGTGGAAGGCATGTGGAGGAGTGTGAAGTCAAGAGGAATCCTTCTAGAACTCCTATGTGGAATAAGGAGGATGTGGACATGTGGAAAAGAGAGGGTCCCTATGGGCTCCATGTGAGGAGACTCTTGACTTTCTCAATATTTTAAGAGTCTTGAGCATCTTTTGATGGGACACATGGCAAGAGTAGCCAAAAAGGACATGGATGGTGACATACGTGCTTATGTGATTGATGGGGAAAGGAATCTACAGGCAGCAATTGTAAATGGGTGAAGGAGGGTAACAAAATCTCTATAAAAGGAGCCCTCCTCTCCCTTATTCATCAGAATCTCTTCCACCATTAGGCCTCATGTTGCTGTAGTTCTAGTCTCCCCAAGCCTCTTCCATGAGCCTTCTCTCCCTCTTGTAGATATTCTCTTATGTAGACTCTTGAGTCCTTCTCTCTCTAGTTTATTCTCTCTCTATGAGTAGTCTTAGAGCTTCCGCTCCCTCTTGTATGTATGAAACCTCTTCTTCTCCCTTGTGTTTGTAGTGTTGAAGTGGCTTCTCACTCTTTGTAATGAAGGTCACTTCAGGTTCTCTCTCTCTTGAGTGTCTCTTCCCTTTTCTTTCTTTCAAAGCCTTAAAAGTTCTTTCTATTCGGCTGCTCACTGTGCACACATGGTCCCTTTGTTTCCCGAGCCACCATGCAAACTTCTTCGCCTCTTCTAGGAGAAATCTATGAGGGGTGGATCGTTGATGAAGGTGCAGTCTTGAGGGAGCATCCTGCTCAGGCGAAATTAGCCTGGGTGGAGGGTAGTTTTCATGACAGTTTGACCCCCTGTTAGTGTTTTGCTCATAACTTTCTGCTCGGTAGTCCGATTGTAATGAAATTTATATCAGTGCAAAGCTCTCTTCAAGGCGCATGTTTCTATGTGATCAGATCTTGAATCAGATTTTGTTACAAAAAGTTATGAGTCTATGTGTTTGATAGTCTGTTTTCATGACAGTTTTTACCCCTGTCTAGTAAACTATCCATAACTTTTTGGCCACTTCTCTGTTTCTTACGAAACATATATCAGCGCGAAGCTCTCTTTAAGCGCATGTCTCTATGTGCTTAGATCTCAAATCAGATACTGCTGCAAGATGTTATGAGTCTCTGTGTTTGACAGTCTGTTTTCATGATAGTTTTTACCCCCTTCCAGTAAACTATCCATATCTCTTCAACCGTCTGTCTGTTTTCAATAAAACTTATATCAGCGCGAAGCTCATCTCAAGGTGCATCTGTTTGTATACTTGAATCTCTAAAATCATGTCTTTACTGAAAGTTATAGGCCTCTGTGTCTAATGACAGTTTGTAGAGTATTTTGAGCTAAGTATGAAGGTGTCTATGAAGGAGGTGCAATGTTTCCTCGGAATCTACCCATCCAACCTAATCAGCCCCTTCAAACTCCTCGATATATATCAATTCATGTTATGTTGAGCCGCAAGATCTTCTTTTAACAACGTATCGCTCTTCTTTTTGGCACAGATCGGCTCGCTGAGATTATGGCCTCTGCTGATCCTTTCCTTCTCCCTATGCTTGATTACAACATCACTTGGGATGTTACCATCTTCATTCTCATCTAAGGGAGGAAAGTATGGTGTGGTATCTTAGCATAAAAGCTTCTTTCTAATGTCCCATTCTCAATGATAAATATCTTTGGCAGTCAGTTCGAAAGCAGCAGGAAGTGAAGAGGTGCGTGAAGTTTATTACCCCCAACTTCATGTCACATCTTTAGGTGGAGACGCCGGGTACGTTTGGTATTGGATTCATCCCACCTTACTAAACGGTCTCGGGTGTACTTGGTTGCATGTTATGCCTAGAAGAGGCATGTGTTTTGATGAGATAAAGAAGATGCCTAGAAGAACTCCGTTAGAAGAGATTGCAACCCGTTTAAGAGAACTTGAAGATTGTGAAGGTGATGCTCAAGCTATTCGCACAATCACCATGATCATATCCTTTATGTTTGCATTGTTGAATATGTTAGTGAATCGACAACGCCGGCAGCAGGCACAATGATAAATTGGGGATTGTTCCATGCACTGGCAGCTTGGTGTGAAGAAGAGTTGAGTCTTTGGGTAGTTTTCGGCTATAACAGTGGAGTGGTGATTCTTAATGCTTTCAACTTCTTTTGCTATGCAAATGATGAAGATTACAATATTTTGAAGCTTTTATGTGCACTTCCTATTGTGAGAAGGGTGATTTTAGAATGCATGTATACACAATGTTTTCATGGTGCTGGTTGGTCACTTATTTTTGAGGATTTTGTTGAGGATCACATTGTGGAGGGTTTTCAACGAGTGGTTATGCATAATAAGTTGGTCTTGGTATACTAAGGCTCTGTGGGATCTTGATTAGATCTTATTTGGGATATTATTTGGATCTTGGTGTTTCCTTTTTGTGTTTCATCATGGTGAAGATTCCAGTGTTTCGAGGGACCCAAGGGGAAGACCCGGAGTCTTATCTTCGGGATTTTGTTCGAGGATGCCGGCTTTCTGGATGGTCCATGAAGGATCGGGCGGAGATTTTGCCTGACTTTCTTGAAGGTGTAGCCTTGAGTTGGCATGAGACCTTGCCGGACTCTACCAAGGAGGACTGGGACCAAGTGGTGGTAGCAATGAAGCAGAGATTTGGGGCAGTGGAGTCGCCAAATGCTTTGATGTTGCAGTTGGACCGGTTCTGTCAAGGAGAGGGTGAGTTGGTCTCTGCGTTGGCAATCCGATATGAAACTTTATGGACAAAGTATGAAAGGGCAGCTTTGCGAGCTGTGGCATCTGCATCATCGGCCCCTCAAAGTCTCTTAGGGATGGAGCACTTAAAGATGAGCAAATTTGTTATGGCTTTGGAGCCTCGTCTTCACTCAAAAGTAATGAGTAAAGATCCAACAACATACGTGGAGGCGCTTCGCATTGCAACCAAGAAAGAAGCTTCTCTAAAGATCGAATCCTCTTTTGTGTCTTCAACAGCTTCAACTTCTAAGGTGGAGGTAATGGGCACTCCTCAGGTACCAAAGTCCTCTGAGTTAGATCATAATATCTCCCAATTGATGGCAGAGTTTGCTGATTTGAAATTGCATTTGGTTAATGCATGACAACCTAGAGCACCAAAGAGTGAAGATAGGCCTCGAGATAGGAGTGGGGTCACTTGCTATGAATGTAATGAAAAAGGTCACTATCACCCCAAGTGTCCTAGATTGAGAAAGAAAGAAGAAAAACAAGTATCCTTGTTAGAAGCTTCTTCAGGGGATGAGGAAAGAGAGGTAATGATGGCTAAACGGGGGCGTGGTAAAGCAAAAGAAGAAGAAGAAAGCAAGGAAGAAGTAGATGAGGAACATCAGGAAGAGGAACACCATAGTAAGAAAAAGAAGGCATCTAGAAGGAGAATTAGCCAGTCAGACTTTCCTTTAGGACAAGGAATTGGAAGCTATGACTTGTTGTCCGACCTTAAAGAAAAGGAAGCTCATATCACCTTTGGTCAATTACTTGCTTTGTCTCCAAAACTACAAAAGGAATGGGGAAAACTAGCAAGCACAAGAGTGTCAAAGAAGAAAAAGAAGAAAAGTGCCCTTCCCGTTGTTCAAAAGGTAGATATAGATGTTGGTGATGATGTACCTGTGGTTGATGTGATCATTGATGGTCAAGTGATTTCTAATGTGTACATTGATGGAGGTGCATCGATTAATGTCATGAGTGAGAAGACCATGATAGAGGCTAATTTAAAATACTCTAGTACTACCTCTCCTTATCGCATCAAATTGGCTGACAACACTAGGGTTAAGACCTTGGGAGTTGTGAAGAATCTAGAAGTGGATGTATGTGGAATTTCTATGCCGACTACTTTTCAGGTGATCCCTACCAAGCCAGATGCACGTGCCTATCCATTGATTTTGGGAAGGCCTTGGCTACGCAAGGTGAAGGCTGTTCAAAAGTGGGATACTGGAGAATTGATTTTGCAGGGAAATGATAAGAAGGTGCGCTACAACATCAGAAGCCGCAAAAAGGAAGTTGTCAAGGAGGAGTCTTCAACATCAGAGAGTTCAAGCTCTGACTTAACCGATGAAGAAGAAGAGACAGGGTGTAGCTCTGAGGAGTCCAACTCAGAGGGTGAGGTGGAAGGAGTGGCCTTTGGTCTTTGTCTTGGTGCTGATCGGGATGAGTCAGGAAGGAACAAGGTGGTGGTGCAAGAAGATCCTATAGAGACACTTCACGTGGAGGATGTGGAGCACACTAAACGACGCCAATGCAATGAAGAGCTTCTTGGTGATTCTCTATCAGGTAGTGAGAAGCTCCATTACTTGGATATGCTAGATGATTTTCCATCTCTGTTTGCAACAAGCTATTCACAGGTTCGACCAGTCTCTCTTGTGGAGCACAAGATCGAGTTGAAGCTAGAAAGCAAGCCAATTGTGCAACGCTTAAGGCGATTGGGGGTGATCCAAGTTGAGGCACTAAAGAAAGAGGTAACACAACTACTTGAGGCAGGGCTCATCTTTCTTGTTGATGATTCAGAATGGATATCTCCTCTGTAGTTGTCACACCAAAGAAAGGAAATAAGTGGCGAGTTTGTGTGGACTTTCGTCCTTTGAATGCATGCACTAAGAGGGATCATTTTCCTTTGCTATTCCAAGATGAAATACTAGACCAAGTGGCAGGGCATGAGATGTATTCTATATGTGATGGGTATTCTGGGTACTTTCAAATTCGTATTCGGGAGGAAGATCAAAAGAAAACATCATTTGTCACACCTTGGGGAGTTTTTGCTTACAGAGTGATGCCTTTTGGGTTGACCAATGCACCAGCTACATTTCAAAGGTTCATGAGTCAAGTCCTGGAGCCTTACTTGGGAAAGTTCATACGGGTGTTTTTGGATGATTTTTGCATTTATTCTCAGCGCATAGATCACATGGAGAAGTTAAAGATGGCCTTAGCTAGGATTGATGAAGCAAAAGGGTGTCTAAATCCTAGCAAGTGTCATTTGGCTCAAACAAAAGTAGTCTTGTTGGGGCATATTGTGTCTCAAGAAGGCCTGCAAATGGATCCTGACAAGGTTCAAGCAATCATGGCATTGCCAAGTCCTGAGAGTGTCACTGGTGTTCGCAGAATTCTAGGAAAGAGCAAGTATTATCAACGCTTTTGTGATGATTTCACAGAGATAGTGCATCCCATGAACTTGTTGACAAGAAAAGGAGTTTCTTTCCAATGGGGTATGGAGCAACAAGAGTCTTTCCAGCAACTTAAGGAGGCCATGAGTAAGGGCCCAATATTGAAGCCCCCTGATTGGTCTCAAGACTTTTATGTAAATCCAAGTGTATCTTTGCATTCAGTTGGTGCTGTATTGCTACAAAAAGGAGAGGCAGGTAGAATGCAACCCATCTATTATGACAGCCGACAGCTTACAGATGTGGAAACAAGGTATGAAGAAATGGAGCAGCAAGCTCTCTCTTTGGTGTTTTCCGTCAGAAAGTTTCGCTCCTATTTATTACCTCGACCATTTTTCTTCCTTACCTCTCAGTCTGTATTAGCATATCTAGTTCGCAAGCCTAATCCTGGGGGGAGATTTGCAAAATGGTTGTCAGAGCTTCAAGAGTTCTCTTTCTCTTTTGTCACTGAAAATACCACTAGGTCCACTATGGCAGATTTGCTCACAGGGCGGGAGGATCTAGGAGAAGAAAAGAAATGTAAAGAGAACATTAAAGATGAAAGGGATACACCACCAACAGCTTTTGTTTTGTATTTTGATGGGGCTTTTAGTCCTTCATGCCAACAAGGAGCCGGGGGGATAGTCTTGATGAATCCTGAAGGTCAAGAGGTATGGGCAAGAGGACAAGAGCTTCCAGGTATCACAACTAACAATGCAGCTGAGTATAATGCTTTGATTCTTGGTTTGGAGGGTTGTCTTCAAAGTCAAGTTAAAGAATTGGAAGTAAGAGGAGATTCTCAGCTTATTATAAAGCAAATGCAAGGGCATTACCAGACAAGAAGTCCTCATTTAAAGGAGCTTAATCAAAAGGCTATGGCACTATGTAGTCAGTTTGATTTTTGCAAGTTTGTTCATATAAACAGAAAAGAAAATCAAAGGGCAGATGAGTTAGCTACTCAAGCCATTGTAGTAAAAGACCGGGGGGTGGTTTCTTTGGTAGACATTGGATGGCCAGAACTGCTCTCCACCAAAAGATGTGACATGAAGTTGGGGGTAATAAACTTCATGCACCTCTTCACTTCCTGCTGCTTTCAAACTAACTACCAAAGATATTTATCATTGAGAATGGGACATTAGAAAAAAAACTTTTATGCCAAGATACCACACCATACTTTCCTCCCTCAGATGAGAATGAAGATGGTAACATCCCAAGTGATGTTGTAATCAAGCATAGGGAGAAGGAAAGGATCAGCAGAGGCCATAATCTCAGCGAGCCGGTCTGCGCCAAAGAGAAGAGCGATACGTTATTGAAAGAAGATCTTGCGGCTCAACATGACATGAACTGATATATATCGAGGAGTTTGAAGGGGCTGATTAGGTCGGATGGGTAGATTCCGAGGAAACATTGCACCTCCTTCATAGACACCTTTATACTTAGCTCAAAACACTCTACAAACTGTCATTAGACACAGAGGCCTATAGCTTTCAATAGAGACATGATATCAAAGATTCAAGCACACAAAGAGATGTGCCTTGAGATGGGCTTCGCGCTGATATAAGTTTCATTGAAAACAGACAGACGGTTGAAGAGATATGGACAGTTTACTGGAAGGGGGTAAAAACTATCATGAAAACAGACTGTCAAATACAGAGACTCATAACTTTTTGCAACAGTATCTGATTCAAGATCTGATTACATAAAAACATGCGCCTTGAAGAGATTTTTGCGCTGATATAAATTTCATTACAATCGGACTACCGAGCAGAAAGTTATGAGCAAAACACTAACAGGGGGTCAAACTGTCATGAAAACTACCCTCCACCCAGGCTAATTTTGCCTGAGCAGGATGCTCCCTCAAGACTCCACCTTCATCAACGATCCACCCCTCATAGATTTCGCCTAGAAGAGGGGAAGAAGTTTGCATGGTGGCTCGGGAAACAGAGGGACCATGTGTGCACAGTGAGCGGCCGAATAGAAAGAACTTTCAAGGCTTTAAAAGAGAAAAGGGACGAGACACTCAAGAGAGAGAGAAACTGAAGTGACCTTTATTACAAATAGAGTGAGAATCCACTTCAACACTACAAACACAAAGGAGAAGAAGAGGTTTCATACATACAAGAGGGAGCAAAAGCTCCAAGACTACTCATAGAGAGAGAATAACTAGAGAGAGAAGGACTCAAGAGTCTACATAAGAGAATATCTACAAGAGGGAGAGAAGGCTCATGGAAGAGGCTTGAGGAGACTAGAGCTACAGCAACATGAGGCCTAATGGTGGAAGAGATTGATGAACAAGGGAGAGGAGGGGTCCTTTTATAGAGATTTTGTTACCCTCCTTCACCCATTTACAATTGCTGCCTGTAGATTCCTTTCCCCATCAATCACATAAGCACGTATGTCACCATCCATGTCCTTTTTGGCTACTCTTGCCATGTGTCCCATCAAAAGATGCTCAAGACTCTTAAAATATTGAGAAAGTCAAGAGTCTCCTCACATGGAGCCCATAGGGACCCTCTCTTTTCCACATGTCCACATCCTCCTTATTCCACATAGGAGTTCTAGAAGGATTCCTCTTGACTTCACACTCCTCCACATGCCTTCCACACACTTGGCATGTGACCTCTCTTATATTATTGGAACACATGGACATGAGCCCACCTCTTTATATGACTCACTCTTCCTATTTTCTAAAAAACTCATAATATCCCATACACAAATAACTCTCACCCCATACCAAGGTATTTATAATTCATACCTATGGTATTTACAATGAGCCATTCCACTCATCCTCTCCATCCCATACAATATCATAGAAAATAGAAATAAGTAAGAGCCACTAGGCTATCACTTGATACTCAAACCCTTATCAAACATAGAGAAAAACAATATCAATGCCAAGTTAAAAATATCAATTTTTGGCGTCACAATACCTACTCATGAGACTGTCTTGCTTTCTTGTAAATGATAAGAGAAGGCGAAGTTCAGGACAATAGATAAGACCTCTTATAAATGGAAAAAATATTTGCAATAATGCATATCGCATTATTACAGGATTATCACATGGCACATATTGGAGTTTGGCTAATAAAGCTAAGTATCGAGTAAAATTTAACATTCATGGAAACACAAGAAGGCCGAGAATAAGAGCCTCAATGGTTGCGGCAACAATAATTTTGAAAGACTACATTCATGAAAATGCTTTACCAGAACCCCATCTATCCGAAATGCATCTTCCAATAGGTTTGACAAAAAAAGAAGTATTTAACTCTATTGGAGAAACATAGAGGCAAAGAGGGCATGCACTGGCATCTTTTCATACTTTGTATACTCTTTGGAAAAAAAGCTTTGGACATGTTAAAATACCAAAGAGGCAAAAAATGTCAAAGTTCAATGACTGTGATGATCTAAAGCAAGCCCTTGAGAGTGCAACATCTCTAGAACAAAAAGAAGCTTACAAAAAAAAGAGAGAATTTCATCATGGACTTGTTCGACATTCAAGAATAAAATATGCATTTAAGGAGCAAGCTATTTCTCATCCAAATGAGTACATGTGCGTTATTGTAGATGGTATGGATCAAAATACAACAACATTACCTTGATTCATTAACACTCCACCTAAGCTACAAGGAAAATACTTTTTAAAGACACATCTATGTGGAGTGTTAGTGCATGGATTTAAGTTTTTTGCAGACATATGGATTGATTCCTTGCATCTACAGGATAGCAATCAAGTTGTAACATCCGTTAAAAAGGCAATTCACAATGTACATGCAGAAAAAAATCGCCTACCAACAACTCTGAGAATACAGGTAGACAATTGCAGACGAGAGAATAAGAATGTACTCTTCTTCGCATTTTGCTCAATGCCAACCGCTCATAGAATCTTCAATGAGATTGAAGTTGGGTTTTTGTTGGTTGGGCACATGATGATATATGAGCACTTCTTGGGGTAGGATATTAACTGCCACCAGCGTGTTGCATGGTGTTTTCTTCTATTATTACAATATGAATATGAATGTCATACAATTCATTCATTTAGGATTTAGAATTCATTTATAGTTCATTCGTTTCAAAGTTCACATAGATTCTTGTGACATCACATCATATATTTGTAATTCTTTCTGTAACTTCCATGTATGGAAGTCATTGCTCACACATTATCTTTGCATATCTTTGTTATCTAGTTCCAACATGCTAACAGAGAAGACTACCCACCTCAGTCGAATGATGAGAGGTGGACATGTCACGTCGTATGAAGGAAGAATGAGAAGGATGGGCTCAATGAACTCTCTCCCTATTTAAGTGAAGTGCAAACACAACTAAGAGCCCATTCTACAATCTAGCCCCAAAACTCTATAGACCAATCCACCTATTGCAAATCTATGGCATACCCAAAAGACTTTGGAATGCTCATGTTCTATTTAACAAAACTGTTGGATGACCTCCACATAGAACCAGATCCAAAGAAGAGGGAGGATAATAGATATAAGAAGGGCATGCTTTGCAATTGGATGTATGACTTGGATTTGGCACAGACAGTGAATATTGATTTCCCTGGCTATTGTTTTTCATGCTCCTTTAAGGTACTTATCAAGCTCATGATGTAAGTTTGTTTTGATAGGACATGATGGTGGCACAAAGTTGTATAGAGTTCCAAGACTAGGATGAAGAGGACCTCGAGCAAAAGGAGGAGTTACTATGGGCATATAAGTCGGCCGAGGTAAGCAAGAAGAAGTTGGTGGTCTGAGTGTGTAATTTGAGGTCTACGATAGTGCATCAGACTAGCCTAATGAGCTGGGAGATTCTTGCTATCGAGAGGTTGATAAGATAATTGGGAGTTTGGAATTTCCTTGAGCCGCAAAATGTCATCGTATTTTTGTTCTTGTGGACTCTCTCAGACTACTATCATACATGATCTATGGTGCTCATAATACCTAATTTTTTGTCGACCAGCTTCCATGTTAATACTTAAATGTCTCTAGAAAGATAGTTGGTTCATACTTAGTGTCAATAATATGTGTGTAATATTTTGTGAGCATATATATGAATTATCTTGGGTCTACCCATGTAAACTGTTAACCGATCTTATTTTAGTCAACCAAAGTAAACTTGGATGGATCTCCATTTAATACATGACTTCTTAAGATACGAGATGGATGAAGCAATGAAATAAGACTACTCTAACATATTAAGTAGCCTGGTAGATAAAATCTAATAGTTAAAGATAACTAGCCTAAAGGGGACTATTTTAGTATAGCACTTTGCAACAAATTTTAGGATCATAGCACAGTGGTAGTACAGGATAAGTGGTCACCAGCATGGTGGTACATTGCACACTAGGATATTAATTACCACCAACATGGTGGTTTGATTCTATTATTACAAGATGAATGGCATACAATTCATTCGTTTAGGATTTGTGGATTAGTTATGGGATTTAAAAAAACCAGTGCGGTGGTTGTTTGGGATATACTAAAAACCAACGTGGGATTTATCGTTTGGGATCTACAAAAACAAGCGTGGTGGTTGGTTTGGAATTTACTAAAAGAAGCATAGTCTCGAGTACATTTTCCATGTTCCAAGATAAGTGGAATGTTTTTCCTTGAAATGAGACTACATTTTCTTAATACTATCTTAGTTGTCCTCATCCACTACTCTAATGTTTGCAAGAGAGTTCATTGAGCCTTTCATACATTGACCTAACATGTCCACCTCTCATCATTCGGCACTTAAATAGAGAGAGACTTCATTGAGCTCAGCCTTCTCATTATTCTTTCATATGATATGACATGTACACCTCTCACCATTTGGCTGAGGTGGGTAGTCTTCTTTGTCAGTGTGTTCGAAGTCTAGCAAAGATATGCAAAGATAATGCGCGAGTAACTCATTTGAATTGAAAATTTTCATCTCACATTATGGTCCTTGGCTTTCCTTGGCTTGCCAAAGGACACTATCTAGTCACATAACTAAGAAAACATTACTTCAATCACTTTGGAAATATTTTAATATTGCATATATATATACATATACATATACATATATATATATATTATAATATGTATATATATATATATCTCTTAACAACTACACTTACATTTAGAAATATGAAATCCCCTAACTTATCCTTAAATCCACAATTAACAATTATTTCATTAATTTTGGACTCATATGTCTACTTTTGGACTATTCCTTAAAATCCTTCCCAAATGAAAAGTTTACTTTATGAAAATGTCATTTTGAGAATCAAAAGTTTACTTTGTGGCACTATCATTTCCACAATACTTTTCAAAATATCTCTCTACAATGTTGCACTAATAATGCAAAAACTACTATTAAATCCTAATTTTGTATTTCTTGTTTTTAAGAATCGTATTCTTAAATTAAAAAATCCTTTGAGTTATTAGTTTAAATCCATGAAAAACCATGCTCTTGAAGATGCACAAAATTTAAAAAAGGTATACACAAAAGACCTGCAAGACTCTTTTTACTTTCAATGCATAAAACTATAACACTCTTGAATATTCAAGAAATTAAAAGGTTTATATAGACATGAGACACATGATGGAAGCCTCTTTTATACTCTAAAAAATATCAATATTTATGCTTGCAATTTTACATTATCATAAGTCTACAAGAAATATTGCTATGGATGGGTCTTTGTACATAGGATCTGCCGTGGCCTTTTCAATAATTTATTTATGCCTTTACAGTGAGTTAAGTACAAATGGGCAATCCAAACATGAAAGTATTTGCCGTGGCCTTTTCAATAATTTAATTTTGCCTTTACAATGACTTAAGTATAAATGGGCGATCCAAACATTTGCTTGTTTGAATGTCCTTTTATGTCATCATAGAAATGAGTGATCCAAACATTTGCTTGTTTAATGTCCTTTCTATCATCACTTGTCACTTGGGTGCCATCTTCATTCACTCTCATCTAACCACCACCGCCACCTTCACTCTTTCTCAGTATTTGAATGGTGTTATCATGGGCATTCTTCATTTGCACTATCTTCTTCTACTTTCTCCTTGGCAATTATGAACTCTGTAATGTGCAAAAAAATTGGTTGCGGTAATTTTATTTTGTCTTCTACATCATACCCCATGTGCTCTTTTGTTTTCTTCATCCTTGATTTCCAAGATACTATGACTGTTTCTGTGGAAAGTTTTGAAATTCCATCATATTTTGGGACCCATTCCTTTTTCAGACAACTACTATACAATGTATTGTTATCCTAGTTCTCCTTCCTACCCCTTCGCTCATACCATACCGCTGTAAATGTTGTAGCTCTCCCCCGGTCATCCATGCTCACGTCCACTACTTTTGCAACCCAAAACTTCACGTTCTCATGTTCATCATGTGATGGTCGAACTGTAACAAAACAATGGACATCTATGTCTATTTGTGGCATAAACTCTCTCTTCTTGGGTCCATACAATAGTGTCATGGGGAAAATTGGATTGAACCACGCATCCTATAAGCTCCCTTGGTTGAGTACTCTTATAGATAGTAGCCATCTCTTTTTATTTGATCCTTCAACATTGACATTTTCAAATATCCTCCATTTTAGAGCAACATGGTTGTTTTCTCTCATTTCATTTGGACAGACATGAAATTTCTTCTTCTTTCGCTTCAGTCTACAATGCTTGCATATGCCATGAATGCATCCAATGTGGTGCATCTCAAGGTCTCCCTTTTGACAAACCACTGGCTCCCATAGAGACCTTAGGCTACAAAACCTGCTCTCCCTTGCAGGGTGTAATCATGATTAAGTGGACCAAAAAGTAGTGTCCATGGACACTGCTATGAGAGAATAATTTAGGGTGCCTAAAGCATATGTGGACGAATATATTGTGCTTTTAATCCTTCTTATATTTCAAAAGCACTATTTTTTGCCAATGGATTTTCTAACAGCAATATTAGGGGTGCTTTTTGACTGCTAGCAAAGCAATAAAAGTGTAAAAAAAATTATGCTTATAGCTTGCAACACAAGATGAGGATCTAGGTGGCCTATGGACTGCGCATTCATCGGGGAGAATGGGTACGATCCCCATGGAGAAATGCTCCAACACAACCAAATCTCAAGTATTTTGTAGCTTGCTAGGCCAGGTCAAAGTCTATGTGTGTTTTGCAACAACAAAAATTCATGTATTTGAGCTTCCTGATGTACTAGGGCTTAAAATGCCCAAATCTACTCTACCCAATTGAAATGCTCAAATCATTATTACAATATGAATGGCATGCAATTCATTAATTTAGTATTTGTGGTCACCCATGGATTTGTGGTCTCAGCCCGGTGGTTGAAATTTGACAATAGTTAAAGAGAACCAGCCTAAAGGGGATGCCATAAATAAATGCATTTTCTAATATTTCACCAGCCCAATGGTTGAAATATGGCAATAGTTAAAGAGGACCGGCTTGTTTGTGGGATCTATTTTCCTTGTGTGCAACTAAAGAAAATGTAATTGGATCCCTTGACATGCGGTTAGATGACTAAAAACAAGCACGGTGGTTGTTTGGGATATAATAAAAACAAGTGTGGGGTTAACCTATCGTTTGGGATTTACAAAAACAAGCATGGTGGTTGTTTGGGACACATGATGAGGATCCAGGTGGCCTTTCTTGTGACACATGATGAGGATCTAAGTGGCCTACAGACTACACATTCATTGGGGAGACATGAGCATCGATCCCCATGGAGCAATTCTCCAATATGACCAAATCTCAACTCATTCATAGCTTGCCTACATAGGTCAAATCCTATGTGTGTTTGACAAATTGGAAACAACAAACATTCCTGTCTTTGAGTTTCTTGATGTACCAGGGCTTCCAATGCTCAAATTTCCTCTACCCAATTGAAATATTAGGTATCTAATCCATAAAATTGAGATACAATCCGTCTACTGACCCAACATTCACGCCCCGTTTTTGCACTACTATGAGGAAAAAAAAACAAAATACAATATGTGCAAAAATGTGATCTAATTAAACTAATCAACCTATGGGAAAACAAAATAATTTCAACCCCCGGGTTGGTTTAATACAGTTATATATAATAAGGTACTATCAAAACAAAATAATTTCAACCACTACGTTGGTTTAAGACAATCACAATTCCAACCACCAGGCTGGTTTATGACAGTCACAATTTCAACCTTTCAGGCTGGTTTAGGACATTCACTATTTCAACTACCGAGCTAGTTTAGCCTGACGGTCACAATTAGACAACAAGTATATTGCTTTTTATTTATCAATTTCACAAGTAGAAAATAACAATATATTGCTTTTCATTTCTATACCAATATATTTTTTTCATCTCTTTATTTTTGTTCAACCACAATTTCAATCAGATACTACTGTATGAATTGAAATAGCACTAGGCTAGCTTAGGACAATCACAATCACATTAAGTCCAAGCCATCCTGGTCTAGAAATTAAGTGGTATATAACCCGAATAGTAGGAAACTAAATTTAACTAATTTAAGTACTAAGAAACATAGTAATTTCAACCATTGAGCTGGTCAACAACTAATGTCTGCTCAACCACATTGGTGTCTGAGCTGAACCAACCACGAATGCATGACATTCCACCCACTGCATTGGTTTAGTAAAATAACAATATATTGATGTTCTGTTGAGAAATATATTGCTATTACTTTTTGCTCAACCACACCGGTTCAAGACAATCACATAACTGGTGTTTGAGCTGAACCAACCATGGTTGCATGATGTTCCAACCACTCGTTGGTTTAGGACAATCACATAAGTCCAAGCCAGCTTGGTTCTAGTATTTGAGTTGAGCAAGCTGCACTGTTGCATGATATTCCAACCACTGGGCTGGTTTAGGACAATCACATTAAGTCCAAGCCAGCCTAACAAACTATCCCAAAGCTCAATCACAAGCAACCACCGGGCTGGTTTAGGCAAGCACTCACCTGCATTGTATCAAGAAATGAAACAAGTAAACTATCCCAAAGCTCATTCGCAAACAACCATCAGGATGGTTTAGGCAACCACTGACCTGCATTGTATCAAGCATGTGTATGATGTGATCATCAAACATCTTGCATCCCATTGGCAAGTTCTACAAATGTCCTTGTTATTTGGAGAAACTCTTGTATTTTCATGCCAAAACATCACCACTATTGCAATGACTTTTGTACTTAGGCTGTCTCTCCTTTTCTTGCATTCTATTGAAGCCCATAGACTACTCGGATTGGCATGATCAGGCATTGCTTTCACTCTATGTGCATCTCTTGAGGTGTTGGTAGGGTTGTCACTCTATGAACTTTAGGGTGCAGGCTAAAGCTTGTGAAGACTCGAGAATGGTATTCACCTGAATGGCCTGATGTTGCTTCCTTGAATGCTACCACCAATTGTGACATCATAACTTGTGTTCTTCACTCTAATGGCAATGATCAAATGTGTATATCTGCAATAATTGCTTCCTACCTGCTATTGCTCTGCAAGGAGTTTTATTTTTTCTCGTTGTTTCTCTCTTTGCAAACATTGCAAAAGTGTCTTCTCTTTCCGTTTTTGACACTGTGCCATTTCTTTCCTCGACCCGCAATCTACTCCTTGTGCCCTAACTAAGATTTTTAGCTTTCTTGTCTCACAGCCTCTGTCTACTTCTCTTGCAAGACATGGCAAGCTACATGTTGCCATTGCGATGATCAGTGGCAACCAAACCAAAACAGAGAGAAGGTAGCTTGTGATGCGAGCAAAGAATAGAAGAAAACTTACTTGAAAGAAGACAATGCCAAACCAAAATAGAGAGAAGGTAGCTTGTGATGCGAGCAAAGAATAGAAGAAAACTTACTTGAAAGAAGATAATGCCAAACCAAAGATGGCACAAGGTCACGTGGAGGTGCATGTGCATTGCAAGGCAGGGGTAGGTTGCCAGTACTTAATCTTTGACAAAGTGAGGATCGTACTCTCCTAGTCACTAAGACAACATCCTAATACAACACTAATCTTAGGAGGATGCAACCTAAGTGCAAAGATGATGAAGAGAGTGCTCATGACATGTACCTCAAGTCAATTAGGTTTCAAGATAGATTAGCTTGGACTCATAAAGAGAATCTTGAGATAGTGCAGAGTGCTTGATTGATATTACTTCAAATGAACCTCCCTTTTATAGGTGAGGGTACTTACATCCATTTGCTTGCTCACATGTGGGATATCTCCTCCATGCCATGTGGCAGCTTTCCTTTTACTCATACCTTTGCTCTACATGTGCTCATGGCACCACAACTCTCAACACCTCCCCTTGGTGCCATGATCCTTTGGCTACTACAAGGTGGTCAGATGTGAGTTACAAGATCAAATCCTCCCCTGGGTGCCTACATGGCTACTCTCAGGTGGTAAGGCTTGATTTACAAAATATAGGCAAGGTTGGCAAGGTTTTGGTTTCTCAATATATTCCATTGATGTCGCCTTTTGGCTCATGGCTTAATGACGACTCCATGTAGTTGACTTGCCAGTTCTTCAATCTACAATCTTCTTCCTTGTGTCCCAGCTTCTTGCAATGGTGACACTTTGGTTTGTTCTTCAATCTGCAGTCACTTTGATAGTGAACCATCCTTCCGCAATGGTAGCACTTCGCTGATGTTTTACTGAATAGTGCTTGTTCTTCATTATAGATGTTACGTGTAGATTTTGATGTCGATGTCGATGCCTTCAACTCTCTTTCTTTTTCAAGAAGAGAGGATACACATTCCTCAAACTTTGGATTTGGCAAATTCTTCAAAGTGGTTGTCAGTGCACTGTACTCTGCAGGCATGCTTTCAAGGAGAATTGCAAGTGCATCTTTCTCTCCTACTTTTGCATTTATGCCCTCTAGTTGGGTCATAATGCTTTTGATTTTGTTGACAAATTGTGCCATGGATTCATTGAAGCCCATGTGCATACCATAGAATTCAGTCTTAAGATGGATTTCTTGGTTTTTGGCTTTTGCACCAAACATTTTGTTCAACTCATCCCATGCATCCTTGGCATGATCCTTAGAGTCTATATGATGAATTATATTTGGACCCAAGTGTAATCCAATGAGTGATAGTGCTGCTTCATCTTTTTCCTTCCAAGCATCATTTTGTGCAGTGGGTATGTCTTCTTTTATAGTCTTCCAAAGCTTTTGGTGCATCAGGAGATATCTCATTTGTGTAGACCATGTCTGAAATCCATCCTCGGTGAACTTCTCAACAGTTTGGGTGTGGATTGCCATTGCAAAGGTCTTACCAGTTGATGATACTTTCAAATCTAGCACTGTCTAATTGCATATAGAAAATCTAAGTTGACAGGCACGTAGAGCTCAAAAAGGTGATCACTTTTCCTTTTTGGAGCGTGTGCAAATTCCTCCTGGATTGCAAGTTATGGCTTGTCTAAGATTCTATGAAGAAGAGGGGGTCTTGATGATGTGGCACAGGGATTCACATTCAGAATTCAAACTGTGCTTACAAAGGGACTGTGCTTACAAAGGGACTGTGCTTGGGTGGCACTATGCCATGTGGCAGTCTTCTAACCAGACTGAGTTAACCCAAGTCTAAGAAAACTTAACCATGGCTAAATCTTATCCCGCCACGTGGTAAACAATTAACTACTCCCAAACCCAGGGTTAACTAACTAAACCCGGGTAAATTTTTATCTTGCCACGTGTCTCTGAACCTTAGGAAAAACAATGACGACAACGGAGCTACTGTCGACCATGATGTCGACGACGATGACGGAGCTTAGAGGCTGGCTGCGCATGCAAGAGGAGAGCTTAGAGCTCTCATGTAGGTTGCTGATGCGGTTGCTCATCTCAGGAGGTTGGCTCGTCATCAACGGTTGGAGTTCGTAGCAGCCTTGACTTCTATTGTTGACGATCGTGGACAGCGTTTGGAGCGGGCAGTCTCCTGATTTGGAGAGGCATTGGGATAGCCGGTGTTGCTCATTGGAGAGGCTTCCGAGAAGGCCAATCAGTGCAGCAGGGAGTCGTAGAATGTTTGCAGAGGCAGCCTTAGTCGAGGCGATGGAGCGTGGCTATAGCAAGCGGTCGTGGCTTGCTTCAGAGTCGTTGCAGTTCGTGCAGGGTCCGGGCCAGCAGGCCTGTGAGGCTTGGAGTTGCTGGTAGAGGTCGGCTTTGGAGAGGCTGGCCGATTTGGAGATGGACATTGATGCAGAGGCTTGCTGTTCGAGCTGAGAGGTTGAGAGTTGTCATGAGCCCGTGTGCTCAGGTGTGATGGAGCCGTCAAGGGAGCTGGGAGCTTTCTTTAAAGCTTTCGGCTATTTTGCAGATGGATCTCATCCGCCTTGGTGTTGCAGGAGCCAACTGTTGCCTCCGCGTTGTGTATCATTGCAGAGAGTCGAGGCTGGAGGTCGTTATAGACTTGAGGAGCTTTAGAGCCTTAGTTCTGGCTTGCTAAGGGCTAGCCGTGAGGCTTTAGTCATAGGTAGAGCGTTGCACCCATGAGCTGAGTAGAGCTGCAGATAGCAGGAGACCTTGTCGTAGTGGGCTTGGCATGAAGCATAGTGGGCTGCTGTAGTCATGCAGGAGCTTGGGCTTAGAGCCTTCTCTCGAAAGCTTTTCTCTCAAATCTCTCTCACAAGAACGGAAATATCTCAAATTTTTATGGACAAAATTCTCTCACAAAGAACACTCAAGAACAACACTCTCCATCTACAACTAAAAAACTAAAATTAACCTAGGAGAACCCATGAACTCCTACTGTAAGCCTATAACTGATCTAGGAGACTAGACCTAAGCTCTGATACCATGACAAAGTGAGGATCGAACTCTCTTAGTCACTAAGACAACATCCTAATACAACACTAATCTAAGGAGGATGCAACCTAAGTGCAAAGATGATGAAGAGACTGCTCATGACATGTACCTCAAGTCAATTAGGTTCCAAGATAGATTATCTTGGACTCATAAAGAGAATCTTGAGATAGTGCAAAGTGCTTGATTGATATTACTTCAAATGAACCTCCCTTTTATAGGTGAGGGTACTTACCATCCATTTGCTTGCTCACATGTGGGATATCTCCTCCATGCCATGTGGTAGCTTTCCCTTTACTCATACCTTTGCTCTACATGTGCTCATGGCACCACAACTCTCAACAATCTTTCAAGATTTAATGGGTGGAAGGTGTGAAAATTCAAAATTTATGGGAGTAGCAAAATTTTCAGTCGTCAGTTTTGCCCCTCTGGCGATACACATTAGTAGAATTGGATATCCCAAACAAGTGCTTGAATGTGGCCTAAAATGCTTCAAAACACAAATAGGCCAAAGGGCACACTATCAGGTTTGATGCTATGTATTATGAAATGCAATGACCTTCGGCATGCTTATGAGCCATATAACAAGCAAGTGCATGGAAAAAGAAGCAAATTCAAAAGTGTAAATAGTGTTGGATTTATTAAAAGATTTTTGCACATGCACAAATTGCACATTTTCAACAACTTCCATTTTAGGGTGAATCTAGATACCAATACCAACAACTATCATTGTTTTAAGACCACCATATAGTAGTCCCACTAGTTTGGATTCCAAATTTTCAATTTCAACAAATCAAAAAAACATTATGGAGCATGCCCTCAAATGGGTGTGCATCACTTTAGCACAACATTGGAGGTCCATTAATCCATGCCTAATGTTCTCATTTAGGTGTGTCCTTGGATTGAGGAGAGTGCAAGGGAGAAAGAAATGGTTGAGAGGGATAGAAAAGTGAAGGAAATGGAAGTTTGCAGTCCAAGTGCTCAGGGTATTTAAAAAACCCCTCGACTAAAATATTTCTCCAAAAATCCACCCCTCTTTACTTATAAACTAACGGACTTTTTTCTAAAGTTGAGTTAAAAAACCCCTCTTGTTATTGTAATCTTATTAAAATTTTCCCAAACATTGAATTAAAAAACCCCTCCTTTTGAATGCACATGGTACACTAAAAGTTTTTGAGGTCAAACCCCTGAGTCTGAGTGCAAGGGAGAAAGAAATGGTCAAGAGAGATAGAAGATGAAACATTTAAGGGAATGGAATAGTGGAGGCTTAAGTTTGTAGCCAAATTGCAAGGGAGAAAGAAATGGTCAAGATGGATATCAGAAGAAATAGTGAAGGAAATGGAGCTGTCAAGGTGAGAGCCACCACGGTGGTGGTTGGCCTGAATTTTGATTAATTCAAGGCTACAGTACTACCTTTTATGGTAATGAGTGATTAGAGGTGATTAGGCTTCATGATTTATGTATGTGGTAATTGCTACTACATCGTGTCAGTGGTGGTGGCCGGTGGTGACGTCTAAGATTACCAGCCACGTCTGTGACTAGGATTCCACCAAGATGGCACTTAATTATTAGCCACCACAGTGGCCTGCAATTATATATCAATTACCATCACCAGGATAGTTACAACCACTAGGCTTGCATGATCTCTCTCTCTCTCTCTCTCTCTCTCTCTCTCTACGTGCATGCATTCTACCATGTTTATTTATATATCTATATTTATATTTGCATTTATAATATAATATTTATATCTATAAAATATTTGTTTATATATCTATATTTATATTTGTATTTATAGTATAATATTTATATATTATAGACATTTATTTATGTTTATCTTTATAGATTATATTATACTTATATATAGCCATGTTCTCCCTGCCACATCATCTGAAGTTGTCCAATGCACCACGTTTGCTCTGTCTACTATGCCACATCATTGATCTTTGCCCTGCATGCAAGCAGTATGCCTTTTTGCCTCTGCCACATGTTGTGTCTTAGAGTTAAGTTAATTACCTATCACACTGGGCTTGCATTCTTAGTAGAATGCATGGTAATGAGTGATTAGAGGTGATTAGGCTTCATGATTTATGTCTGTGCTAATTATTGCCACCTTCCACTGGTGGTGGTGGTGGTTAAGATTCCACCGATGTGGCATATAAGATCACCAACCACATCTGTGGTGGCAGCTAAGATTCCACTGATGTCGTATATAAGATTACCAACCACATCTGTGGTGGCAGTTAAGAATCCACTGGGCTAGCAACTATGATTACCAACCACCATCATGGCCTGCAATTACTCACCTGCCAGCTACCACTATCGGGCTTGCATGATTAGTAGAGTGCAATTAATTACTAGCCACCGAGCTTGCATTCTCAATAGAGTACAATTAATTACCACTATTAATTACCAATCAATTACCAAGTTGGTGCGATAAAATATGAAGAGGGGAGAGGAGAAGAGTGGAGATGAGGAGAGAGGGTACAGCTAGAGAGCACACCACAAATGACTAACCATACAATAGATTTAGTTGAAAATGTAGAATATACACAAATCCATTTAGGGTTATGGTTAGGGAATCTAACCCTTTCCTTTTCAACACTCTATATGTGTTAGTGCTATGCACATGTAATCACATGATGTTGAGCTGATCTCTCAACACCTTCCCTCAAGATCAACATCATGAAGTAGACCTTCCCTCAAGATGATGATTCTGGGGAATCGAAGAAGGATTGAGCATTACATTCCATCACACCCCTTTAATGGGAATGTCCTTCCTCTATGTCAAACCAAGAGCTTGGCAGTGTTTCTTGAAAAGCTCTTTAGTGAGTGGTTTGGTCCAGATGTCTGCAACATTCTCTTTGCTATCACAATGTTGTAGTCTAATGTCATCAAGTCACACTCTTTCTCTGATGAAGTGCTCTCTGACATCAATGTGCTTTGATATACTTGATTCTTGGCCAATGCTTGAGCCGATTGATTATCATAGTATATTGTTGTTGGCTTTATTCCATCAAAGTAATATGATTCTGACAATAGTCTTCTGAGCCATATAGCCTCACATGCACCTATAGTGAGTGCTCTATAATTTTCTTCACTCAAAGACAAAGAAACAGTTGGCTGTTTGTTGACAGCAATGATATAGCACCTTGACCAAGAAAAAATGCATATCCCTATGTTGATCTTCTGGACTCCTATCCATGCAACCTAGGATGAATTCCTATGTATACTATCTTGTACCTCTAATGTATTTCAAGACTCTTTTGGCTGCATTCCAGTGAGACTATTTTGGTTTTGCCATAAACTGCGCAAGTGAACTTATTGCATAACAAATATGTGGCTGTGTGATAGTAAGATATATAGGAGATCTGATGAGCTGCCTGTGGTACCTGTCATTGATTGTAGGCTTTTTTGAATCTTTTGTAAGTTTCAAACTTTGTTCCATGCGAGTGGTTGCAATCTTGCAATCTGCCATATGAAACTTCTTTAGGAGACTCTCAACATATTTCAACTGACTCATGAAGGTGCTGTCTGAATCTCCCAAGGTCTTTCATGTTGAACTGTGTAGATAAGTCTTGTTTTAGTTTTTTAATGAAGCTATCCTTGCTTTCGGTCACAATCAGTTTATCTACATATAAAAGTGCAATAGTGATGTCTTCCCCATGAACTTTGTAGTAGAGAGTATGATCTGCATTGGATTTCATGTATCTAGACCAGCAAAGTACTTGTGGATTCTGTTGTAGCAACTTTTGGGTGCTTGCTTTAAGCTTTCCTTTTTGCTCTTACATTCTATTGAGGAGTATCTACACAAGTGAATTTCTTTGAATGCTATGACTTCTGGAAAAGCTCATCAATGTTGAAGACATGTATTCACCTCCTCTGTCTGATCTCATGACTTTGATCTTTCTGCATGTCCTTTTTTCTACCATGGCTTTGAATTCTTGAAATCTGGAAAACAATTCAGATTTCTCTTTCAAAAAGTCAAGCAATAAAGTGAACCATTGATGTTGCGGGTCTGGGCATAACCCCATACATCTGTATGAATCAAATCAAGAATACCTCTTGCTCAAGAGATGATTCTATCGAAATTGGTTCACTTTTGTTTGGCTGAAGCAGCATGCTTCACAAACTTTTCCAAGAAACTCAAGTTTTGGAATTCCAATTGCCATATTTTGATTCCTAAGCTCTATCAAAAGCGTTTGAAATTGACATGTCCATATTTCTTGTGCCATTTTGTAGATAGTGGAATCTATTGTAGTTGAGCTAACATGGCATGAAAATCTGGTACTATGGTTAGCATTTTGAACAAGTGTCCTTCCTTGACTACTTTTCCTACTAGCTAAAAATCCTCTAGATTTGTCTTTGATCGTCCATTCATCTCTGTTGAAGATGACTCGATAGTTTTGTTCCATCATTTGACCTACTCATGACAAGAGGTTCTTGCTGAGCTTCGGAACATAGAGTACATCTTTCACCAATCCTTTCATACTAGTGATATTGTTCATAGGGACAATGCCTTTCCCTTGAACTAGATTCAGTGTATTATCTACTGTTGTGTAGATGGCATTCTTTTGACCTTCTAATGGTTTCATGTCTATGAACCATTCATATTGAAATCCTCTTTTGAATTGCAATTAGTGTCTAGATACACTATATTAGTCTTCTGCATTTCCTCGCTTTTAAGAAACATGTTCTCATGTTCATTTGCATAATGATTGTGACTGGAATCTCCACCACAATGATTTCTTCTTCCTAAAAAATTCTCTTGATTGCTATTGGATTGACCTCCTTGGTTATACTACTTCTTGCGGTGCAATTTCTTTCATAGTGTCCAAATAGTATGATAGTAGTTGCACTAAATGTTTGATACAATGGTGGATGCATTCCCTCGTCCTTGGAATCTTTCTTAATTGGAATGATTTCCTCTTTGCTAATGCTGATTTTGACTTTGATGCTAATTTTGTTGTTGATGATGACCACTTTGGTGGAATGATCTACCTCTACCTCAGCTTCTATCTAAAGTTATGAATTCTTGATCATTGGAATGACCTTTTCATGTGTGAATGGCTTGAGTCCTAAGTTCTTTACCAAGTAAAACTAACTGAAGTTCTTCCAGTGTCAAAATTTGCAGTTGGATGAAATACTCTAGACTAGACTCTTGTATCCCTCTCCTAGTCCATTCAAGATGACTTGAACCATTTCTGATGGATTCATGGTCTCTCATGCTGCTGCGAGTTGATTGTTGTAATATTTGATTCCGAGTACGTAAGCATGACCAGTTTCAATGCAGTTGTAGGAAATCTAGTTTATTAGGTTTCTCAATGTGAGAGTCTTGGAAGTATTCTTAGACTCGTAGAGAGCTCTATGAACATATCCCATGCTTCTTTTGATGTCTTGACTGTGTTGACTCATCCTAGCATGACATCTTGCACATTTTGATGGATCAGATGATATGCATACTTGTCTTTCTTGTCCCATTCTGCCCGTGCTCAGGCAATGGTAGGATCTGCTACAAGTGTAGAAACTGTGGTGTAGCTGGAGATGCCCCTGTTGGTGCTGTGACAATAGGTGGAGTAGAGATACTACTGGTTGGATCATCCAATGGTCTAGGTGTAGAACCATTGACATACTCACATTTGTCTTGAAGTATAAGAATGATATCCATTTGGTATTCCTATGTGCCGTGATTGGAGTTGTCTAGCTTAGTAGATGCCTCCAAATTGAGGTTGCTAGTCATAGACATGGTGCAAGAAATGTAATGTGTCTATGAAATCATTGTCTGAATGAACTGCAAAAAACTGAATGTATCAAGTGAAATATGAACTGTCGGTGAAGATAGAGCTGCAATATATAATCCAATCTATTACAAGGCTTGTGGAAAATGATGCCAGGAATAGCCAAGAGGCTTTACAAGGCTTGAAACAATGTGCACAATGCCAAAAAATAGCCAAATAGGCTTTACAAAGATGGCATGTGTGTGTGAAATCAAATCATGTGCTATCTACCCACTGATCAGTCAATCAATACCTCTGAACACTCTGAAGTTTGATCACTAAACTATGGAACGTAAGGTTTCAGGTAATGTGATGATGTAAAACCGCATGTGAGCATTGGGATTGACTCTAAGTAGGAACTATTTAGGAATTTTCAGCATGGCTTCGATTGGCTGCTTTGGAGTTCTCTCCGCTACTATGGATGATCTAATCTACTCTGAGCTAGATCTAGACCAACCGTTGAGCAATGAAAAAGCAGCAAATAACTCCTTTTCTTTGTTCATTTTAGGTGTTGGGTCAGATGCATCAATGTATTTGAGGATGATGTACATGAAGGAAGTGGATTTGTCATCGTCCATCGAGGCTCAATGGTGTGTGATACTTGCACCTAAACGTGTGAATGATTTGATGAGTGCATAGAGCACAAAAATTTGAGCGATTTTCCTTTTTGGAGCGCCCTCAAATTCTTCCTGGATCAAGAGATACAGCTTGATCTAGGTGGAGGGGAAAAAAAAAGGGTGATGATGTGGCAACTATGTGTCACATGTAGAAACAATGCCTGTGGAGGGGTGTGCCACTCGGGCACTATGTGATGAACTGGGTGCACATGCAAGGTGCTGTGTGTGCCTTGCAAGGGGTAACTGTGCTTAGGAAGGGGCAGTGTACCACGTGTCACTACTACTGAGGTGGCAGTGATGATGTGGATAGGATGAGGTGGCACAATGCCACGTGTTAGTGGGGTGATGTGGTAGTACAATCAAATGTATGCCCTACTGACGTGTCTTGTTGACATGTTGTGGATGACATGGCAGTTAGATTATCAGGTTGATGTGGCACTACGGGCCAATGGTGATGTGGTGGTTAAACCTTATCTAATGACGTGATAGGATAAGACACGTGGTAGTCGACTATTGTTGGTGTTGACCAATCCCTAGGGTGTGGTGCCCTTGAGGATAGGGTGTATGATGTGGCAGAGTTATCTGCCACGTGTTCGTCCACTAGACAAGTTGAAATCTTTTGACATTCCGATGAAATCTAGAAGATTCCATCACGGAGCCGTGAGACATCCGTCGATGGAGCATAGGAGCCGAGAGCCACCTTCGTTTGTTATTGCATGGTGTCTATCAGAGTCGCATGCAAGTGTAGAGATCATTGGTGTTGGAGGTTGTCAAAGAAGCGCTATGTTGATAGTTTCATTGAAGATGAGTTGAGGAGGCGGCCTCCTTGCACGTTTTGTAGGTCCGAATCATTGGAGGTGAGAACCACCTTTGCAACTACCAATCTTTCACCACGCTTCATGAATTTGTGCTGGATGGTAGGCCTAGAACCCTTGTCATGGAGTATTTCCCTCCAGGATATCAAGCCTTGTCATGTAGTAGAGCAATCAATTACATGTGGCTGGAGTAGTTTGGAAGTAGCTTAGGAGCTTGTGGTGACTAGGAGGCTACCACAGAAGTCTAATAGTCGTTGTTAGTACGGTTGTCATCCCGAGTAGCTTTCTCTATGATCGCCACTCGCATAGGCTGTAGTTGGAGGACTCACAAGTTCTCTCCCTCTATCTTCTAGAAGAAGAACATAGGTCTCTCTTTCTCTCAAAAGTACCTATTTCTCTATTTCTTGGCTTTCTCTCCACCACTCTCTCTCAATGAAATGAATAAGAAATGCCCTCAAAGAACTCTCTCACGAAATAATAGGACGAAATGATCTCACCAATGGATGGAATTGTATGATAGAAATCTTGTTTCATCAATGGAATAAAAGGATGGAAACACTCGATCACTGAATCTCTCAATCACTCAATTTCTCGCACTCTCACACAAGGATCACCATGTCTCAGCGGAAGACATGTGAGCTCTAATACCATGACAAAATATGAAGAGGGGAGAGGAGAAGACTGAAGATGAGGAGAGAGGGCACAACTAGAGAGCACACCACAAATGAGTAAGTGTACACTAGACTTAGTTGAAAATGTAGAATATATACAAACCCATTTAGGGTTAGAGTTAGGGCATCTAACCCTTTCCTTTTTAGCACTCTATATGTGTTAGTGATATGCACATGTAATCACATGATGTTGATATGATCTCTCAACAATTGGTGGCATCTTCTTCATGATTACCAAACACATCATAATTAATTTCCACTACCATCAGTGGCGAGGTGGTGTCTGGGGTGGTGCCTAAGATTCCATGGGGCTGATAGTTAATTACCAGCCACCATGATGGCCTACAATTAAAATGGCTCATGATTAAATTTGGATGGCACCATCCTCAGATTTTGATTAATTAAGGCAATGGTTTAAAATGGCTCATGATTATTTGGATGGCACACCGGGCCTCTAGTTACCATAGTGGCTCAAACTTTGAGTCTTTGATTAATATAAGGTCCGTGGCATTTGGCATTTGGCTACTTTTCTTAAAATGGCTCATGATTATTTGGATGGCACCCTCCTCGGATTTTGATTAATTAAGGTTGTGGTTTAAAATGGCTCATGATTATTTGGATTGCACACTGGGTCTCCAGTTACCACGGTGGCTTGGACTTTGTAATATATAAGGTCTGTGGCATTTGGCATTTGGCTACTTTTCTCTAATCCACCCGTGCTCTACTACTTTGCTCCATGCACCCTCCTCCTGCTCTCTTTTGCCACTAATCTATTTTTCTCCATGGTCCCTCCTCCAACTCTCATCCACTCATTTGCTCCCCTACTCATACGAGGCACACACTCAATTAAACATGGAAATTGAGCTACATGTTCAAGCTGATCAACATGTCTTGGCTAAGGAAATTCCTCTCAACAATGCAACATCCTCAGGCCCCTCTACCCGTGCTACTATTAACCCTCCTTCTACCCATGCTATTCGTTCCCCTCCCTCCACTCATGCTGTTTGTTCCCCTCCTTATATCTATCACTTCTCACCTGCTCTTTTCACCATGCCTATTACTCCTATCACCCCTCGATGCAACATCATCCCAATCTTGTCTGCCTTATCATATAAGGTCATTGTGTTGCACTCATTAGGGTCAACATTTGCATGGGTGTAGCCAATCGCAGAACTATTTTAGGGGCAATTTTGGGGCCAAGACACGACGCGCTCCTGGGTGAAATTTTGAATTTTGCATAGACCCGCGCTCTGGCAAAAAATTTTCCCAACATCATGATGCTGCACTGCAACAATAATGAGATGCAATCTATTTATTTTGAACACCATAGAGCTCAACACATGGAAGCTCTGCGCTACATCATGCATCTCTGCACTACTTCACACAGCGCAGTCTCTGACCTGACTGCCTATCATCGTGCAACCTTTTGCTGTAGCTTTACCACCTGTCACTGGGAAGCACACCCATGCAGACCATTAAAATTCAAGTTTGGCTTGGAGAGACCACCATGCTAGTTCTTGGTGTAATAATGAGATGCAATCTATCATTTTGAACACCACTGGAGTGCAGTCTCTGGCTTGACCACCTATCATCATGCAGCCTTTTGCCATAGCTTTGCCACCTACCACTGGGTAGCGCGCCCATGCAGATCATAAATTGGCTTGGAGAGACCACTATGCTGGTGGTTGGCGTAATAATGAGATGCAATCTATCATTTTGAACATTTCCTCAATGCAGTCTCTGGCCTGATGACCTATCATCACCAAGAATTCAAGGTCGACCACTGTGCTGGTTTGGAGTTATAGCTCCGTTACCTATTTTTACGTATTATAGGAGGAGGTTTATGACAACCACCATGCTGGCAAACAGAAGGAGATCTATGACAGCCATCGCACTGGTTCTTAGAATTATATATTTGTGTACCAAGGAAAATGTCTTTCCTTGTGCAACTAAACAAAATGCAATTGGCGGCATCTTGGATATTGTATAATGTATGTCGATATGGCCCTTGCCCCTAGAGGGGACCCCTCAAGGGCCATATCATCAATTGCATTTTTTGAAAGTTTAATTGTATTTTTCTAGATGTATCTCGATGCAACTAGAATGTTAGGTTTTTGGAGCTATTTTAGCACTATTTTGATCATAAACCAAGGAAATTGTAGTCCTACTTTGCTGGTATTTTAGTCCTTGATGCAGTAAATATAAATGAGGGCAAAAGTATTCCAAGCCACCGCAGTGACTAGAGGCCCGGTGGTGCCATCCAGATAATCAACTACAATTCATCGAGTGAAAATTGAGAAAGAGATTATAATGTACATCTCCATCCAATAATAGGTTATATAAAAATTGACAACTTATATTGAGCAAAAATTGAACATATGATCTTACATTTACTAAAACTCAGCAATTGCAAAGAACCTTAAATGCCAAAAGATTACATCTAGTGGACCATAACCATTCAAATATAAAAGTTAACAACAATGGATACTGAGAGCCTCAAATTGAACAAAAAGAGGGAACTTAAATGTAATAAAAACTCAGCAATTGCTGAGAGCCTTAGAGACCAAAAAATTACATCCAGCAAGCCAAAAGATCACTGAGAGACTTAGAGGCAAAAAAATTACATCCAACCATTGTTGAGTGGTTATGAGCCTTGTCTGAGCAAGATGAAATTTGTACAACTCAATATTGCTGCCAGCCCACCGTGTTGCATTAAAATATTTTAGGGAGATAATGGAGGAGACGATGGAAAGGCCGAAGACCATGCACATTGCCAAGACTTAGATTACGGCCCCCCAACCAATCGAGAGTACTTTGCTATGAAAATCATGAGGCCTTTGTCAATGTCTAGGGGGAACCGATAATATACAGCCATAAAGAGTCTAGAGGTGAGCATGTCATCTAAGGTGGTGACATGCAGATATGGGGGGAATTGACTGTGGGAACAAAGGGTGTCCACTTGTTCTAGCATTTTTACTCCAAGTGATTGCAATGCTATCACCTTATATGAGAAGGCATATAAGATTGGGATCATAGTGCATCGAGGGGGGGTGGTAGTAGGCATGGTGAAGATGAGAGGATGCAAGAAGATGAGCAGGGGAGTAGATGAGTGACGCTGAGTTGGAGGGGGGAGCATGGAGCAAAGTAGAGCAGGGGGGTAGAAAAGATCTGGAGGAGTGTGTGTGGAGCAAAGTAGCAGAGCGTGTGGAGCAAAGTAGCAGAGCAAGGGCGGATGAGAGCCCAGGGAACTCATAAGGGGAAACTTATGATATCATGTGGGTGCACAATAGAGGGGTTTTTTGAGATGAGTCATAAGAGGGAGGGGTATAGGGAAATACAAATTTTTACCCCCTAAACATAAAAAATACACACACGTGCACATTTGACTAGTGACAATCAGTCAAAGGGGGGGCATAGTGCACTTTTTGTGGTATCCTTATAAGCTTAAATAGGGGTGTTTTATTATGCTACATGGACCGTATATAGGGTTTTTTTTTAAGTTCATGCACGTAGGTGATGTCCACAAATACTAAGAGAATCCCTCAGGGAGGATGAGAGCAATGTAGTAAAATGCCAAATGCCACAAATCTTATATATTATAAAGCTCAAGCCATCGTGGTGGCTAGAGCCTAGGGTTTCATCCATATTAATTACAAGTCACCGTAGTGGAATCTTAGGTGCCACCCCAAGCGGGATGGTAATCATGAAGCAGATGCCCAGTGGTGAGTAATCAGGCCATTGTGGTGGCTAGTAATTAACCTGCTAGCCCGGTGGAATCTTAGCAATGACAGATGTGGCTGATGAGAGCCACCACCACCGGGAAGTAATTACCACAAAAGTAAATCATAATCACTCATTACCATGCACTCAAGTACTCTACTGAGCATGCAAGCCCAGTGAATGACTGGTAATTTACTGCACTCATACTAATCATGACTGCAAGCTCGGTGGTGGTAACTGGCATGTGAGTAACTGCGGGCCACTAAGGTGGATGGTAATTAATTGCCAGCGCGATGGCCACAGACGTGGCTAATGAGAGCCACCACCACCAGGCAGTAATTACCACAAAAATAAATCATGAAACCTAATCATCTTAAAAAACTCATTACCATGTACTCTAGTAATCTACTGAGCATGCAAGCCTAGTGACTAGTAATTCACTGAACTCATAGTAATCATGCATGCAGGTGAGTAGTTGTGGGCCACTACGGTGGTTGGTAATTAACTGCCAGCCCAGTGGCCACAAAAGTGGTTGATGAGAGCCACCACCACCGAGCAGTAATTACCACAAAAGTAAATCATGAAGCCTAATCACTCATTACCATGCACTCTAGTACTCCACTGAGCATGCAAGCCTCATGACTAGTAATTTATTGCACTTGTAGTAATCATGCATGCAAGCCTGTTGGTTGTAACTAGAAGGTGAGTAATTATGGGCCACTACAATGGCTGGTAATTAATTGCCAGCCTGGTGGAATCTTAGCTACAACCACAGACATGGCTAGTAATCTTAGACGCCACCACCTCTAATCACTCATTACCACGACAGGTAGTACTTTCTCCTTGAATTTATTAAAATCCGAGCCAATCACCGCAATGGCTCTCACCTTGATAGTGTAGTTGGGCTACAAACTTAAGCCTCCAATATTCCATTCCCTTAACTGTTTTGTCTTCTATCCTTCTCAATCGTTTCTTTCTCCCTTGCACTTGGACTACAAACTCATACCTCCACTATTCCATTTCCTTCACTGTTTCATCTTCTATCAATCTTGACCATTTCTATCTCCCTTGCACTCTTCCTGCAACTTCTGTCTCGTGTTGTAATGGACCTTGCATAGTCTGAGAGCTCCTCACACAATCTTTCCTCCCCCTCTACAGCACAGTGCGAGAGACTCTCATCCCTTGATCTTGAAATCATGACATTTGGGAGCTCCTCACTCACTCTTCAAAAGCCCAATTTGAATGCTCTTAGCGACTTCACCAGGTTTCTAAAGGAGTTGCACGTGAAGGAGGGACAAATATTCTATCAAGGTCTGAAGATTACGATCACTGAAAGTATGATTGAAAATGCACTAGGCATTCATGGAGGAAATTTGCAAGCACACTTCTTCAAGAATCAGTGGAAGAGAAAGGATATTCTAGATGTATACCCCAATGCTCACATTTGTAAATATGGTAGAGTCAATCTTTCTAGCTTGCCAACAGACCTCCAAGATGTGCTACAGAAGACATTGCACTTCTTTCCTAATAAGAGAGGAACCATGAAATTTTGGTAGGTTCAAGCAGCAATAAAGCAACTGAAAGGACGTGATGTATCTTTCTCAAGGGCAATCTCCAAGAGTGTGATAACCAACCTGAAGAATTAAGTGGATGGAAAATCCCAATTGTTATCTCAGTTTGCTAGAGTTACAATGGACTTGATGAAATGTACCCTCAAAGGGATTTTTGAGCAATATGATAAGAATATGTCTTAGAAGGTGACTTTTCTACAAGAAAAAGCCACTGATGCAATGAACGCAGTGCAACTTGAGAAAATTCTCAGGGAGGGTGCAGAAGCCAAGGTAGATAAGGCACAAGCAAGGGCCTTGCAGGAAGAAAAGCAAGCTAAGGCTGCTGCAAAAATGGTCGACATGGAACACCGTATTCAAAAAATTTGGACTTTTTCTCTTATTTTGGACTTTTTTTCCAAATAGGTCACCTCCACATCATATTCACCTAGTACACTCAAAAATGGGCATTTTTAGAGCACTACATATATTCACTTACACACAACTATGGCCTGCAAAACAAGAGTATAGTGCATAGGGAAGAGAATGTGAGGGGAAGGAAAATTCCTTTTTAGTATAGTATTTTGCACATTTGATGTCATAAATTAACTCATTGTCCATTTTCCAATCGTTTTGACAACAAACATGACTACATTCTTAAATTTCTAGTGAAAGTTATGATGGAAACGGGGGAAGGTAAAAAATTGGGGGTTATTACTATAACGTACAACCAAAAATCACAAAGTACATAAGCTCAAAGAGAAAAACATAATTTCTAATAAATTTTATCTTCTCATTAGTTTGTAATTAATTATTAATTAATTTTCCAATTAACAATATTTACTAATTAACTTCTCTTAAAAAATATAATGAACTCTTAATTAATCATCAAACTAGTTGTTATATAATTTTAATTGCTAAATACCTCCTTAATTATTTATCAAATTATTTCTTAATCATTTACTAATTACTAATCCAAGAGTTGGTGCTATCAACATAGAGGTGGTGTAAAGATACACCTTTTTTTGAAAATGATGCGTAAGATATCTTCTCTTATGCCTCTAAATCTCTTCCAGAGTCATTAATCTACTTTGTTGCAGACCGTTGATGCACAATTGGAAACCTAATAGCCCATTGATGCACACCTGAACCCTCATGTAGATTGAAATCCTGCATTCAAAGAAACAAAGGTTAGCAATGGAAATGGAAAGTAGAATTTAGTTGCTTCTAAAATAATTTACTTGACAAGTAACCATCCCTCAAAATAGGAAACAAAACAAAATATGTATGACTATGCTTCTAGCTTATGTGTGTATCTCTAATGGGCTTGATACTTTGCACAAGCATTAATGTAAGTGAGATTCAGGGCTCTACAAAGTATCCGATATTTTTTTGCATGGTTGAACATGCATATTTCCTGGTTTCTTACCATGAATCATGCATGAGTGTTAAACAATATGCATAAGTGTACTTCTAGCCTATGGACCCATCTTTGATGGCACAATACTTTAAACAAGTCTTAATCTAAGTAGGGTTAAGGCGTATGCTAATCATCATATCCTTTAGATATCATTTTTATGGTTGGACATGCATATTTTCTTCTTTTCTTACCTAAACCCTAAACCCTAAACCCTGAATCCTAAACTTTAAACCCTAAACCCTAAACCCTCAACCCTCAACCCTAAATGCTAAACCCCAAATCTTAAAAGTTAAACCTGAAATCCTAAAACATAAAATAAGTTCCTTTGTTTAAGATCTAAACCCTAAACCCTAATTTAATGGCATAAAATTATAAAAAAAAAGTAAATTCTACAAGGTTTTTTTTTAGAAACCCCCCCATTTTATTTATTAACTTTTGTAAAAAATCAAAATGTGAATAATTGTTATAAAAAACCCCCATTTTGAGGTACAAAATGAAAAAAAAAAACAAATGTGAAAATATGTTTTTGGGGAGAAAAAGCAAAAATTTTCAAATCTAAGAACTTTTTTGAGAAACCCTAATTTGATGCTATTAATTTGAAAAAAAATCAAAATGGGACATGGTTTGAAAACTCACTTTGGGTATAGATTTGATTAAAAATTAAAAATAGGAAAAAAAAAATTAGAGAGGAGGGGAGGGCAGCCAACACATGTGCATATAAAAAGGGGAAGAGGGAGGAAGTGAGGGGGGAGTTGGGAGAGGGAGAGGGCGAGGGAGTAGGAGAGGGTGAGAGTGCTCTCAATGGAAGCAGAATGGAAGAGGGAGAGAGAGAAATAGAGAGCCACACACAAGTTTTTGGTGGGTGCAGAACACCCTAATCTTCTTTTACATTCATTCATATATGTGTTTGAGTATTGTACATAACCGGGGTAAAGGCACAGTGACCTTTAACCCCCACAACCTCCCACTTAAAGGACAATGTGCCTTTAGGGGAGAACAACTAGTGAGCATACTATCCAATGCCCATCAATACATGACAATACTCAAACCGCTGACTAGGTAGACTCTTTGTCAGCATATCTGCAGGGTTATCATCTGTATGAACCTTGACAAGCTCTATGTGCTTGTCCTCAAGTACCTCCCTGATGAAATGGTACCTGACCTCAATGTGTTTGGTCTTTGCATGAAAGACTGGATTCCGTGCTAGCTGAATAGCACTCATGGAATCACTAAGCAATGTCGGTACACCTATATGAATCCCCAAATCTCCCACTAGTCGATCAAGCCATATAGCCTCCTTGCAACCCTCTGTGGTTGCAACATACTTAGCCTTTGTGGTAGACAAAGCAACGCACTTCTATGCATGAGACATCCATGACACTGCACCACCTGCAAAGGTGAACACTTAACCAAAAGTGGATCTCCTACTATCCACATGCCCTGCATAGTCTGAATCTGTGTACCCAAGTACACAAATGTCTCCTCTACCAAAGCAGATGCACATCTCCTTGGTACCCTTCATGTACCTCATGATGCACTCAACGGCCTCCCAATGCCTCTTTCTTGGATTAGCCATATACCGGCTAATAACTCCCACTACAAATGCAATGTCTGGTCTAGTAGTTATCATAGCATACATAAGACTCCCAACCGCTGATGCATAAGGAACCTTGGCCATCATGGCCCTCTCCTCATCTGATTTGGGACTATTTGTATGACTCAGTTTCACATATGGAGGCAATGGAGTACTCACTACCTTCCCCCCCTCCATATTGAAATGCTACAATACTTTTGTAACATACTCCTTCTGTGAAAGCCAAAGGAGTTTCCTACTCCGATCACACGTGATGCGAATACCAAGAATATGACCTGCAAGTCCCAAATCCTTCATATCAAAGGCCTCATGCAACTTGGCCTTTAATGCATCTAGCTCATAAGTATTCTTGCTAGCCAATAGCATATCATCCACATATAGTGCCAAGAGTATCATGCTATTATCCTTAGCCCTTTTAGTGTAGAGGCAGTGATCAATTTCACTCCTTCTAAAACCCTGGGATCGAATGAAAGCATCAAACTTTTGATACCATTCTCTAGGCGCTTGCTTAAGACCATAGAGACTCTTCTTTAGCTTGCTAATGAAATGCTCTTTGCCCTTTTCTTCAAAGACTTCCGGTTGCACCATGTAAATTTCCTTATGTAGATCCACATGCAAGAAAGCTGTCTTGACATCCATTTGCATAAGCTCCATATCCTCTGCTGCCACTAGTCCAAGCATGCATCTAAGTGCGGTCATCTTCACAACCGAAGAGAATATCTCATCAAAGTCCACACCCTTCTCTCGCTTGAACCCTTTAGCGACCAAACGGGCCTTGTACCTAGGCACATCATCACCTGTGACCTTCATCTTGTAGACCCATTTACATGGCAATGCTTTCTTTCCATGTGGCAAAGAAACCAAGTCCCAAGTCTTATTCTTCATAAGTGAACTCATCTCTGATTGCATGGCATACTCCCACTTGCGTTGATCCTTGCGCATCATAGCCTCTCTATAGCAAGAAGGCTCCCCGCAATCAGTAAGCATCACATAGTCTACCCCTGGAACAAACCTATCAAGCGGTCTAGACACTCTAGATGATCTTCTCAAGGGCATTTCAGCTTGCTGTCCCACCTGCATATTAGCCACATTTTGCTCATCATTTCCAACAATAGATGATCCATCATCTACCCTTGATTGTATACTTGTGGGAGTACTTGGTGGTACCATTTCTTGCACATTTGGTGCATGGACAGCTTGCTGTCTATCAACATATGCAAGTGGATCCACATCCTAGAAAGTGATTCTCCTCATTTCCACATCCCTCATGGGTGCCTTATGCATCTTCTTCTCATTAAAGGCTACATCATGGCTGCATATGATCTTCTTTGCTTTTGGATCCCAGAGACGATAGCCCATCTCTCCACTTTTACCATAACCTAGAAAGATGCATTTCCTAGACTTAGGATCTAGCTTCTTTCGAAGCTCTCTTGGCACATGTGCATATGCCTCACACCCAAATATATGCAAATGAGAGTAAGAGGGCTTCTTGCAACTCCATGCCTCTTCAGGAATACCACCATCCAAACTCTTACTAGGTGATCTATTGATCATGTGCACTGCAGTCTTCATTGCCTCAACCCAAAAACCACCAGAAAGACTTGCATTGGAAAGCATGCATTGCAACCTTTCTTAAATGGTACGGTTCATCTTTTCTACAACTGGATTTTGCTCTGGATTTGAGGGGATGTGAGCTCCCTCTTAATCCCACGTGTATCATAGAAATGCTGAAAGTCATGAGAGAGATACTTTCCACCATTGTCAGTTCGTAGACATTTAAGCATTCTACCTAACTGATTCTCAACCAAGGCCAGCCATTTCTGAAATACCTGGAACACATCACTCTTCTCAGCTATAGCATAAGCCCACACTTTCCTAGTTGCATCATCAATGAATGTCACATAGTATTCAGCCCTGCCTAATGACCGTGTAGGCATGGGACCACATACGTCTGAATGCACCAAATCAAGCTTTTCAAACTCTTTCTTTCCCCTTCTTTTATGGGATAATTTAGTCTGCTTCCCATAGAGATAGTGCTCATAAAATTCAAAATCAAAGAAACTCAAATGCGGTACATAACCCAAACGGCATAAGAGTTTCATCCCATTTTGGCTCATATGGCCCAACTGGCAATGCCATAAAGAAGTGCTTGGATGCTCGGTTATTGCAACAACATGATCAAACACCCCTGATACATGTAAGGGATACAAAGTCCCACACTTGGCACCCCTAGCCAAAAGCATAGAGCCCTTCTGAATTTTCCAACTCCCAGAACCAAAGATGGTCTGAAAACCAGCATCATCTAGCTGACCCGTTGAAATGAGACTCTTGGTCAGCTTAGGCACATGTCTCACATTTTTCAGAATAAATGCAGACCCATTTGCAAAAGAAAACTTTATGTCACCTACTCCCACTATGTCACATGCATAGTCATTTCCAAGATGCACACAACCTGTCTTTCCACTGTCATAGGTGGAGAACCATTCCCCATGGGGAGTAACATGGAATGAAGCACCAGAATCCAAAATCCAATCCTGGGAATATGCATCATCTGAAGTGGTAAGCAACTCTGTAGATAAACTAGACATGAAGAGAATGTCATTGTCACTATCATGTGTGACTGCATTGATCTCCTCGATCTTCACTCTTCCTTTGTCCTCCCTTGGACTCTCTTCCTTCTGATTTGCACCCCAATTTGCATTCTTTTTCTTATCCTTTTGCTCTCTTTTAAGCTTGTAGCAATCCTTTTTCATGTGGCCCTTCTTGCCACAATAGTGACACTCAATGGTCCATGCCCTAGACTTGCTACGGGACTTCCCTCTTTCTTGAAACTCCCCCTGGACTATGATCTACCCCTTTGTACATTTAAGGCTGCATCTTGCTTGTTGCCTTCCATTGACTTCCATCTAATCTCCTCGGCCAACAAGCTACCAACCACATCATCAAAGTTCAATACTCCACTAGGTGCACAGTTACTGATAGCAGTACAAAAAGTATCCCATGATGATGGTAATGAGCATAAGAGAAATATTGCCCTCATTTCCACATTGAAATTCAACTTTTGAGCTTGAAGCTAACTAAAAATGATATTAAATTCATTCAAGTGTAAAGCTATGGATACTCCCTCCTTCATGTGTAGCTCAAAAAATCTCTTCATGAGATAGACTTTGTTTGAGGCAGTCTCTTTCTCATATGTAGCACACAGCTTTTTCCATAAAGCTTCCGTAGTCTTTTTAGTGACTACTGTGAAATAAACTGTCTCCCCAAGATGAAGTCTAATGGTAGACTTTGCCAATGCATCCAACTCATTCCATTCATCTGTGGACATAGCTGCAGGCTTAGCTGCAATCCCTTGCAAGGGTCTTATCTACTTCTTTTAAATAAGCACGTCCCTTATCTGTTCTTTCCACAAAGAAAAGTTTGTCCCATCAAACTTTTTAATGCTGAAAACCTCCTTTTCAGACATGGAAGAGGATGCCATGATGCAAATAAAGCAAAATCCCAAATGCTAGTGCCCGCAAGAGAGAATCACACCAAATACCAGGTGCACCCAAATTTTATGCCACAATAGAGTGAAATATCACCAAAACTCAAAGCTCAAAGCATCAAAAGATACAGCTGACTCATGTGCATGTACTATGCATCCATATGAGCAAATCTGGCCCAAAAGGATTCTGGAGTCGGTTTGTTTGCAAGACAAGACATATATGATTATTGCTAGGTCTTGTGTAATGATCGTGGTAGCAAAGAAAAGTCTAGTGCCTTGGGCATGAATTTTGAAGGAAAGGATCCATGGCACAGAGGGTGGCGACAGCCGTAGACAAGAAACAACCTTTGAATTCAAAGATCGGTAAGATTTTGGAAGTTTTGTTTCCCTTACAGCTTGACTCTATTGTTCCTCGAAGGAATATGGCACTAATTTTACCCTAGAGCCAGAAGGTCCCGCAGGATGTGGCTGAAGGAGGCCCGTCCAATTGAGAGTCTATGAAGCAGAGGCGTCAAGGTCCTCATGGCATGCAAGGAGTGCCGGCGATAGTGCTTCCTTCTATTGACCCCCTTACTCTTTCCCATGTAGTTACGGCATTGACAGGGGTGCCTGTGAGTTTTCTAAGTAGTGGGCAATCGCCGATGCAACTCAGTGTGGTCCCTCCAAATCCCCCACCATTGATTTCCAAACAGGTGACCATTCTGGTGGCGCCTGCAATGATTGTGGTAGGTAATTCATAAGGGAATAGTCATTAGGAAAAAAGGGAGCTCATTTTGGGGCCGTGAGAAAAATTCACAATTTCTTCATTTTTCTTTCCTCTAAGACACTAAAATACGGCATAACTCCACTGATGCATGGTGCAGAATTTGATACTTTTGACATCACCAGTGCTTCTAGAGCGGGCCAAAACCCTCAGAACGACATTTGAAACATTGAAAATGGCACCCGGAGGCCCGAAAAAGGCAAAAAAGCGAGGCCTTTTTGGCCTCTTCCAGGCCTCAAGGTGCCCGTTTTCAATGTTTCAAATGTCATTCTGGGGGTTTTGGCCCGCTACAAACGCACTAGTGATGTCAGAAGTACCAAGTTCTGCACCATGCATCAGATATAATAAACTAGCTCAAGTATCCTCATTGAATGCAAACTTGACAATATTTCTTTTTTCTTCCTTTTTTGTATTTTTTCAATGTAACGTTGGCCCTCCTTTGTTTGGTGGATGGCTATTTTCCTTCCAGGCTAAAAGGCCCCAAAATGAGTTTCCTTTTTTCCTAATGGTGGGTAGCAGGTCCCTCACTTGAAGTTGGCTGGAACAGCTCCAACACACTACAGTAACCATGGCGGGGCAACATCCACTACGGTACTAGCAATGCCAAAGGTGTTGTGGGCTACTACAGCACATACAGCAAGGAAGAAGAAAGATCACCATAACACTACGTAAGATGTATCTATCATAGCAAGAACTAATATATCTCTCTAATGAATGGAATTGCAATGCTAGTAATAGCATGCATAGAAGAACAAGACATTGGCTAGGAACTGTTTGAGACCAAATCGTCAGCCATTGCGACTAACCTACCCGTGCACACCCCTCGCAGTCATCACTACTCCTAACCTGCATAGTGTTGCTAACCCAAATGGTTATGCAGCAATAACACATGGCACTCATGGTGGATTGTGCAAATCCACAATAGATACCCATCCCCTATGATAGACATCAAAATGTGCTTGTGTATTGTGTGCAACAATAATTTTGGGCAAAGCCTTGGCAAAGAACTAGGTGCAACTTAGGAATATCACAACTAAATCACTAAGAACACATGAAAACAAGAATCTCTATCCAAATCATGTTCACTGCATAAGTAAGAATTGAGCTATTGCCGCCAACTTGTGCAATAGCACACAATGCTCCGGGTGCTCTTTGAACTGTGAGGCTACCAAAAGGCACCGCTCCAAACTCTTACTCCTCATTTGAACTTGAACCAAACTGCAAGTGTGCACCAGGAACCCCAACTTTGCTCATCCCACATCACTTCGTTCACTCAACTCCGATCGCAACCGCTTTGCATGCCCAACTTGACTCTAACTTGCATCAATAGTCTCCAGTTGTCTCTTTCGCAACCACATCTTCAACTGCCAATCTTTTTCCATATCCATCAACCACTATAATGGATGCGGTTTAGACAAATCCATTGGCTGATGCTCAGGCCACTGCTCAAGTACCTCTTCATTCCACACACCCTGTGGTAGTTGTTGCTGACAACGCTCCTCTTGTGTAGCTGGGCACTCTATTACAATCAACTCATAAGAAGGAGGATCAGGTAGACCAGGAAAATAAGTATGCTTATTGTAAAACTTCTGCAAAAACTGATCTCTGCTCACATGTCTCCTTGTTGCAAAGCCTCAAGGAGCAAATCCTCTACTCCATGTTGACACTAAGGCATGGCCAAGGAAAGCTCACAAATATTCAGCTAGTGCATCGGTAGTATGGCATCGCAATAGCTCATCATGAATACCCACAATTGATGTACTACATATGAAACTTCTATGTGGCCGCCGCTGAGTGAGCTTCGATGACCTGCACTTGCACTTCTAAGACTACAACCCATTCCTCCAGTTCCTGCATACTTGTATTCTGACATTGCATTACCTTATTCTCACTGCGTAGCTGAAAAACTTCAGTCTCTAGTGCCATTGCTCGGGATCGGCCCCCGCGGAACACTATGTCAACAGATGTGCACAAAATTAGAGCTGCACATGGATCGGTTGTAGTTTATGCAATATAGTGATGCTACATGAAAGATCAATCAAGAACATAAAGCCAATGTATTTCTTGCATCAGAAGCACCTACCATTTTGTTGACAAAGAGATAAGTACAAGAAATGAAAAGACTGTAAGAAAAGACAATGCAAAGAGAGAGAGAGAGAGAGAGAGAGAGAGCCAATCGAGGAAGATTCCAAGGATGAGGGAATGCATCCATCAATGTGTCAAACATTCAGTGCAACTTAGACTTATATTGTCATAAGTTTGGACACTACGAAAGAGATTACCGCAAGAAGCAATACGACCAAGGTGGTCAATCTAGCAGCAACAATCAAGGGAATTTCCGAGGAAGAGGAAACCATTGCGGTGGGCATTCTAGTCATAATCGTTATGCAAATGAACCTGAGAACATGTTTCTTGCAAATGAGGAAATGCAAAAGACTGATATAGTGTATCTAGGCACTGATTGCAATTCAAAAGAGTATTTTAGCTCTATCAAGTTGACTAAGGAGATCCAGATTCTTAGTACATCGACAGCAGTGCATCATCAGAGTGGTTCACAGAGATGAAACCATTAGAAGGTCAAAAGGGCCCAAGGTCCATGCGCTTGTGGATTGTTGTAATGGAATCAACCTTGCGATCAAAAGTCTCATATAATACATCCCACATTGGGTATAGGAGATTATCAAGAAATTCCCCTGCTAGATCTTTGAATACCCACTTGGCCTTTGTTTTCTGGAGGAAAGCTGATTTGAAGCAGTAAAGAAATACAATGAAGGGAATCAACCAACTAACACACACATATTTTGAACCAAAAGTAAACTTCATTGATGATTAAATATCAGATCTCTTCTTCATTCTAAAATCATCTATAGAGAATGGATTAGAAAAGAGTCCATTGTAGACTATCAAAGTTAGGAAGAGTAATAAGACAGAGGCTTCCATATGCACTTGCTCTTCGAGGTACGTGGTAGCATGCATTATAGAAAAAAGTACTAGATTTTGTTATGTAGGTAGGACTCCATCCCGAGACCATTAACTTCCCAATGTTTTAATGGAAAGCTTGAAGTGCATTCTTTGTAAAACTAACACACACACACACACACTCCTCTCAGTCACATTCTCTCTCTCTCTCTCTCTCTCTTTCTCTCTCTCTCTCTCTCTCTCTCTCTCTCTCTCTCTCTTCACAACATACCCTCTCTCAACACACATACACATTAGAATGGAAAAATCAAGTGCCATAATGCAAAAATGACAATGTAAAAGAGATACAATTTGAAAGAAAGCAAGTTTGATTTGGAGGGTCCAAGTTCATGTCTCAAGTCATGAAAATGTGTTGTACCTTCACCATGAGTTCTTCGTTTGTATTTAAAAACCCAACAATGTGATTCTTCCAATGATTCTCTTTCTTTGCTCTATCATTTCTCTAAAACTTCAATGGACCTATTGAAAATGGTTGAATTGTGACACCTAAACTCTTTATGAATACAAACACCACTATCATTCTTCAAAATGTGACCGAAACAAGATTAAATTGATAGCTTTGGTCTAGGCGAAGGGGAGTGCTTCACCATAATAGGAAGAATGGGAGCAAGGAAAAAGAAAGAGATTTGGAAGAGGAAAAGGTTGAATGGCAAGGAGGAGGCCGAGAGGAGGTTGAAAGGAGGTTGAGAGGAGGAAGAGGATGAGAGGAAGGCCCTGAGTCAATGGGGATAGTTTGGGGGACTCTCGAGAGTATTTGGTAGGGGTGGAGATACTTTTGGAAAGATCGCCAAGAGAGGGAGGAGGGTGGGGAGACTAGCCAAAAGATAAGGGGAGACTAGCCAAAAGATGGGGGCATGAGGGAGGCCAAGTGAGAGCCTTATCGAACCAAGGGATGTCTCTCCACTAGTGAGAGACCAATATGGAATCCTCCATTATTTTAATGCCCAAGCCTTCCCATTGGTTGGTTTGCTAATCACAAATCTTAAGGGCCTAATCCAAGAGGCCCTTTTTGAGTCCAAATTTCCCCTCATGGAGTTGTGAAGAGAATTCCAAATACACCTCTAGTGTCCATGATATGGTTAGTTATGGACAAAACATTCTCTATATGTGTATGTGAGACACCAAGGAGACTCAAGGGTGTACTTATGTGCATCCATGCATGATTTCAATCTGAAGTGTCTACAATCAAATGTGTGTCTCCATATTTATGGCTTGAGTTTCACATTTCAAAATCCCCATCATGTATTCAAGAACTTATCCTCACTTGATTTCCCAACCCCTTGATGCTTGCCATGGGATTCAAAATTAAAATGGGATTTCCATGGTTTCATGATTGTGCCACATGTAGGTTTTGGGGGCCTTAACATGGTGTGTGTGTGTGTAGATTAAAAAGTCCCATCAATAATTGAGCCATATAATTAATTCCATCAATTGGATAAAAAGTTAAAAAAGAGAAACATATAAGGAAAAAATGTTTGAGACATCTAAGTTGAAAAATGCAATTAGAGTTTGCAAAAATTTTGATCAAGATTAAGAGTTTTTAATAATATTGAGTTTGACAAACATAATATTTAAAAAAGATGTCGAATCCTCAGGCAGTCCAAGTTTCGAGGTCAGGGTCCACTTACCTGCCACCATCCAAACAAACTAGGTGTTAGAACATCATAGTTACGTTTGGGTAGATAGTTAATGCCTGTTTTCCCTGGCTTATTATCGCTTCAACTAGGAATATAGACAACCATATGGATTCTTAGATAATTAAAAAAACAATTTAGCCACAAGTGAAGTTTAAGTCACAAGTGGTAAGAAGGGATTAGAGGAGGTATGGGAAGATCAGTGGGCTTGGTATGTGGGGTGGTAAAAAAGAAAGTGCAAAGGGAAGATTTCACGAGGGTACGTAAAAGAATAATTCATAGTTAGAAAAGTATTCATGTGTGTGTGTGTGTGTGTGTGTGTGTGTGTGTGTGTGTGTGTGTGTGTGTTTGTGTGTAAAGAAACAAGTGTCTGTGTGTGTGAGATACATTTACTAATCAATAATTGAACCATACAATTCATTCTATCAATTGGATAAAAAGTTAGAAAAGAGAAACATATAAGGAAAAAATGTTTGAGACATCTAAGTTGAAAAATGCAACTAGAGTTTGCAAAAAATTTGATCAAAATTAAGAATTTTTAATAATATTAAGTTTGACAAACATAATATTGAAAAAAGATGTCGGAATCCTCAGGCAGCAGTCCAAGTTTCAAGGTCGGGTCCACTTACCTGGCCACCATCCAAACAAACTAGGTGTTAGAACATCATAGTCACGTTTGGGTAGACAGGTAATGTCTGTTTTCCCCGGTTGTTATCGCTTCACCTAGGAATATAGACAACCATATGGATTCTTAGATAATTTAAAAAACAATTTAGCCACAAGTGAAGTGTAAGTCACAAGTGGAATAAGGAGCGAATGAGTGCATGGGTTAAGAAGGGATTAGAGGAGGTATGGGATGACTAGTAGGCTTGGTATGTGGGGTGGTTAAAAAGAAAGTGTAAAGGGAAGATCTCACGAGGTTACATAAAAGAATAATTCATAGTTAGGAAAGTATTCATATGTGTGTGTGTGTGTGTGTGTTTAAAATAAAAAACCTTTTAACAACACGGCACACGAAGCTCAGATAAGGGTGGATAAAAAATTATTTATTACATGGTTGTTCATACAAAGTGTAAAAAATTATAATGCCGGTGCAATCTTGACAAGCATCTTACTTACTGAAGAGGAGAATTTGCATGACTGTCACCATCCAACAAGAAAACATGATAAGAACCAAGTTAACTTAAATTGGAAAGACAGGTGTCATAAATCCTCCTCCCTTGTTATCGGGTCACAATAAATTAGAAGCTTAGTCATAAACTTGACCAACACGATGTATGAAATTAAATGTGAAAAGATGAGAGTTTTTTTCAATGTGGAGATGTAGAAAAGGAGGGGGGGAAAAACCAAGAGGAGGGAGGAGTGGGTCAATTAGAAGGTGAAAATAGAAGGGGAGTTAGAAGGGACACTCAAGTAACAATCATAGAGAAGGGGGAGGGAAGAAGAACCTAAGAAAAATAATTATTTAGCAACAAGGGGGAAGATTCCCATATAGAGAGGAGGGGGGAAAGAAAAGAGAAATGTGTATATAGAGTAAGGGGGAGGGGGAATGTTTGATATCAGAACATGAGAGGGGGGAGCAATTTTGAGGAGATAGTTGGGACTCAGGAGTCGGGAGGAATTGGAAAAACCTTGGGCGGTGGGGCCATTTATACTAATGCCACATATTGTAATGAAAAAAAAGGCCGTAGGGAGTCGGGACTTTGTAAAGTAAATTAGGAGTAACTAATCTAGGGGAAATTAATTTACTTTGAGTTTGATAACATTAGGGAACTAGTACTTCAATCAAGATGTTGTAGTTAATTAGGTAGAGTTAGTTAAAAAAAGAAAAATAGTATATTTAGACCATAATAATTAAGAGTATGTATATAGAAAGTAGACTAGGATATAACGAGAGTAATTAAAAATAAAAAGTTGGAGGAAACAATTAAAACAGAAAAAGGGAGGGGAATAATACTAATACCAAAAATACAATAAAGCAGATTAAAAGGAAAAAACTGAAGAATTATTAAAAGAAAATTTAAAGAAAATTAAAAGGGAAAAATTGAAGAGAAATTAAGGAATATTAAAAAAACAAGAGAGAAAAACATAAAGAGAGAGAGAGAGAGAGACATAGAGAGAGAGAGAGAGAAGGAGAGAGAGAGAGAGAGAGAGAGAGAAGGGGGCCAAGGTCTAGCCAAAGGAGAGGAATGTGTAGAAGAGTGTGTGTGTGAGTGAGAGAGCTAGAGAGAGAAAGAGAGAGATAGAGAGAGAAGGGGGGCCCGGGTCGAATGAAAAGAGAGGAAGGTGTAGAAAGTGTGTGTGTGTGCGCGCGCGTGCAAACAAAAAGGGAGATTGTGTGAGTGAGTGTATGTGTGTGTGTGTCACACACACACACACACAAAGAGAGAGAGAGAGAGAGAGAGAGAGAGAGAGAGAGAGAGAGAGAGAAAGAGCTAGCATGGGGCCAGGGTCTATATATAAAAGAGAGGAAGGCGTATGTGTGTGTGTGATACATTTACTAATCAAATTTTGTGTGTGTGTGGCCCACCCCTAATCTAGAGGGTAAGACCACATGGTGGGGAGTAAGCCCACCATGTGGAACTTATCCCCCACCTATTGATAATAAGTGAATAAAAGTGGATCTGTATGATAAGTGTCAAAATGAAAAAATAATTCCAATAGTACATGCTTAAACCACTTCTCAAAATAGATATAAAAGTTAGTAAAAAGTAAGGTGGATCAGAACATGACTAGGGATTATCCATGCTAAAGAATTATCTAATGGATGTGAATTAATTGTATGGCACTAGCGCGACCAAAGGCTAGTTGGGAAATCAAAGTTTGTGTTTAGATTAAATAGTCCCATCAATAATTGAGCCATACAATTAATTCCATCAATTGGATAAAAAGTTAAAAAAGAGAAACATATAAGGAAAAAATATTTGAGACATCTAAGTTGAAAAATGCAACTAGAGTTTGCAAAAATTTCGATCAAAATTAAGAATTTTTAATAATATTGAGTTTGACAAACATAATATTGAAAAAAGATGTCGAATCCTTAGGCAATCCAAGTTCCGAGGTCGGGGTCCACCTACTTGCCACCATCCCAACAAACTAGGTGTTAGAACATCATAGTTACGTTTGGGTAGACAGGTAATGCCTGTCTTCCCTGGCTTGTTATTTCTTTACCTAGGAATATATAGACAACCATATGGATTCTTAGATAATTAAAAAAACAATTTAGCCACAAGTGAAGTTTAAGTCACAAGTGGAATAAGGAGCGAATGAGTGCATGGGTTAAGAAGGGATTAGAGGAGGTATGGGATGATTAGTGGGCTTGGTATGTGGGGTGGTTAAAAAGAAAGTGTAAAGGGAAGATTTCACGAGAGTACATGAAAGAATAATTCATAGTTAGGAAAGTATTCATATGTGTGTGTGTGTGTGTGTGTGTGTTCATGCGTAAAGAAACAAGTGTCCGTGTGTATGTGAGATACATTTACTAATCAAATTTTGTGTGTGTGTGCGTGTGCGTGTGTGCGTGCACGCACGCATGTGTGTGTGTGTGTGTGTGTCATTATACATACATACTATGTGTGTGTGTACATACACACACACACACACATGCATGTACTTTATCACAAAGGAGTGATCAATTAAAAGTCTTGAATATGATGATAGGCACGTGCTTCGAAGTTCCATATTCAAGTGCTAACAATGTGTTCAATTTAATCATTGGATCTAGGGTTACACAAGAATTGCGAGTATTTGGTAACAACATGTTCAATTTTGATAGTTGCATCTAAGCTTACAAGAACTGCTACCATTTGGCAACAATGTGTTCACTTTAAATATTGGATCTGGGTTTACTCAAATTGCTAGCATTTGGCTAGAATTCCTTGGAAATAATAAATCATTTTACCCTTGATATTTGCAAGGAGGGCTAGTTTGTCATGGACATAGTGTATAGCCTCCTTGTGTATCAAATTCATTAATAAGTGCAATATAAATGCAAAAGGAATACTAACTTGTATTTTTCACTCAAATTTTTTTTCTCACTCTTATAACTTCTCTTACCACGCATGTGTTTCTTCCCTTCAAAGTCATGCATCATTAGTTCCCTAGAGGTAAGGTTTTAGACATTCAAGCATTCGATCCACGGAAGAAGTTAGTACATTAAAAGTAGTGCTTTTAGCCTGGAAGGGTTATTCAGTAGAAATATAAGATAATGGGCTTGTTAAAGGAAGGGAATCGTTACGGACCATTTACAAATAGGGAAGAGTTTTAAAAATGCTTACCCAATATACGAGTGGTATGTACATGTACGGATGGGCTTTCATATTCCAAATTACAACCTATATATGTATCGAAGGGGGGTAAAGAATTATCTTTAAAAATGTAAATTTTCAAATTTAGGAGAATTCTAACTATGTGGTTGCTTGTGCATGTTTCTGTGTCTTTATAGATTGACTAACCTGGGGCGAGCCTAGGGCTTTTAGCGTGTGTGAACCATTCTTTCATGAAAAATATAATTAATCTTGATCAAAAGGATATACTCCTCGCAAAGGGCTGCTACATAATTATCTTCCTTGCCATATGTTTGCATGATATGCATTGGTATAGCCACATGTTCACACATTATTCTCTTAATATATAACAATAATAATATAATAGGTTGGTTCAGAAGAAGTCTTTCATTTTATCATTGTCCTCTCTCTTTCTCACTCACACATAGGTAATACTTGGAGCTAGGTGGTAGTAAGGCCCCTATCTAATGAAGGAGTGTGAACACGGTGGGAAAGGGGGGGGGCTGGGGAGTGTGAATGGGAGACAAAGATGGTGGACTTGGGAGGTAATCACGATGAGGATGTAGCTACTCGAGTTGTGTGAAGAGAGAATATAGAAAATTATAGGCAACGCAAGTCAAAGGAAAGGAGATTCACACACAAGAGCATAGAGGCACTCTGGCACTCAAAGACAGATGGACAAGTAACATACACATTTGAGGCACTCAAAGAGAGATGGACAGAACTCATAATTCCCATGCTCACATTCCCCGTGAATTTAAGCGAATCCACAAGATCCATTCACAAGCATCTCTTCTACTCATGCTTGCATCATTTCTCTATATAATTTGCTTCTCAATTATAGCTCAATGCCTTCCCCTTGGTTGTTTCAATAGTTGCTCCATCTGTCCACTTACAATACATTACAATATGGCTCCCCGGCCTTGTCTCCCTCTCCTAGTGCTTGCTTTCCTCTTCAGCGGTGCCACTCCCTCCGCCCTTGCTTGGGGCGTTGATGGGCACTTCCTCATCTGCTCCATAGCCCAGGTCTTCTTCTTCAGTTATCTAGACATATTTCCTTTAACGACGTTTTCATTGAGCTCCGATTTGCTTCATCATCCTGGATATCTTTCCTGCAACGTTTTCATTGATCTCCGATTTGCACTCAATCACCCAGTTCTCATCCTAATTTCGTCGCTACGAGAATGCCTCGAGAATGCTCTCCACCTCCTCCTCATTTCTGCGTCTCACATCGCACATGATGCCTTCATTAGTGTGAACAACTTAGCGTAAAATCAAGACCCAGGCGTTCGCTGACAAGCTGTAGCGTGATGCAGACGATGTTCACCCAAGCCACCGTAGACGGAGTACAAAGTCTTCTCCCAGAGTACGCAGGAGGCAACCTTTCCAGCTTATGCTCGTGGGCTGATGATGTAAAGTTCAAGTATCGTTGGAGCAGTCCACTTCACTACATTGACACTCCTGACGAATTATGTAACTACAATTATAAAAGTGAGTGTCAATGCATTCCGTAGAGCGGTATTTGAAATAATGTTAGGCTATAGTCGAAATCGAATGTCAGCTGTCCATTTTCGTTACCTTCTAAGGAGGAAGCCCTGCGCGTTTTGGTGCTTTAAGGTTCAACGGAGTTCAAACTTCTGATACGGCTAATTCTTTCCTCGGTGCTGAGAACAGGAGATTGCCATAATGCCGCGGGAGTGCAGGATATGTGTGCGGCTGGTGCTATCTACAACTATACTTCACAGCTGACTAGTTACAAGTCATCCGAATCGCAATGTTGGGTGCTATCCATCAAACAAAACCATATTTCAGTTTGTTCAATCTCTGAGCGGGAACTGGGGATCTCTGAAAAATAGTTCATTCTATCTTTGCAGATAATTTGACGGAAGCACTCCTCTTTCTGGCGCACATTGCTGGAGACATCCATCAGGTTTCGCTCTTTGATTGTCTGGTCAGGCAGCTGAATTTGATCTTTTGGACTGGTCTACTGGGCGTGATGGCTTATCTTAATCTAGGACTCATGAATTTTCATCCGCAAAAAATAGATATTGATGTTGGAACATTCTCATTTTACTTCACAATTTCTAATCCATAATTCCTCGGAAGCAGCCACTTCATGTAGGATTCACAAGTGACAAAGGAGGAAACACCATTGCCATCCATTGGTACAATCGACAGGACAATTTGCATCACGTAATCCTTTGTCTCTCTTCAGTCTGTTTCACACTTGCAAACGCTCTATAAAACCATGAGAATCTAGAGCTGAGAGAGTTTTCTTCATGGAATGCCTTACAGGTGTGGGATGATGACATTATCTACTCAGCGATAGATACCATTTACAGTTCAGATATTCAAGGCTTATTGGCGGATATAGCTCAGAACATTACGGTGAACTCAGAAAAATCCAATAGCTCGATTGTTCAAATTAGCTGGAAGATATTACGCCATTTGTATGCTGGTATATTGTAGATATGACCTAGACTCACTTGGCGTGTGCTCTACAGGAGAACGAGATTTCGCAGTGGGGAAACTGTACAGATAACTACATCGCCTGCCCAGATACGTAAGTGCTAGCTACGTCTCGTGCTCACACATTTGCAAATAGAACCGACACTCTGTGAGTTTTCCCTACCGTGTTCAAATCATCCTCTTATTCATCCAATTTTGGCCTGCGCAGATCTTGACAAGGTTCCATTTCAACCCCCCAAGTCCGAAAATCCTCCTTCCCTTGTTTTTTCTTTCATTTTCAATTCATTCACAACTGCAACCCTTCAAGTATGTCCTAAATTGTGTAGAGTGTGCTTTTTCACAATTGGTCCATATATCGAGTAGTTCTCCTTTATTAATTCTAATAGAACTAGCACTCCCACGTGATTAGAGCACACTCTTTAGAGTAGTACAAGGATGTAAATAATTCCATATTGCGGGCATATTGCATTTAAAAAAAAGCTCACCTACATGGCTTACTCAATTCCCACACATTCAAATAGGTCCCCAAGCAAGGGCAATCATACCTCTCTTGATAGCTAGCATGGGAGGTTTTACTCCCCCTAACTAGTACAAACCCATCCATAGGCTCTTGCTTGATGCCACTAAGATTCCAAGACTTGGATAGTGAGACCCAATGTGCAAACCCCTAGGCTAAAGCTTGGGATGCATCATGCATTTCTCATTGAATTCCTTGCTTTACCCGATGATCTATTTACTTGAATTCCTCCTGTATTCATTTAGTTTATTTTCCTTGTTCACATCTCATATTCTAACAAATGACATATGCTTGCTTATTGTCTTTAAATCCACAAGTCTCAAGGTTGTTATCCTGTATATCTACATGTAAATATTGATTGCCACTTCACATATCATGTCTTTCTAAGGACTTTAATACCATGCTTGTATTTGAAAGTTTCTTATGCGATATAGAATACATTATCAAAGTGGGCCCACTTAGTCTACCAAGGAAAAAAAATTCAAGAAATAACATTATCTGATGCTTATCCCCACCACCATTCACTAATTAACTAATTTCATTTTTAGGGATTTCCTAGAGCTCATTTAAGGTCTCTATTTACTTTCCCATGCTTGATCGAGATCGCTTTGTGTTGTTCTAAAATAACCCTTGGGATGCTAGCTCATTTTGTGTCAAACGATAATAATAAGTCTTGGATGGGACTTATCTAGCGAGTAAAATGGAAGAATTTATTTTAGGCTTTACCCTCAAATACATCAAAACACACCCTCCTTAAATGTGATTCCCTCAAGAGGAGCATTTAATACATTATAGCACTAACAATTTGAATGGCCAAAATAAATCTTCTTTTATAACAGGTATGCTACAGAGAGTGTGAGCGATGCATGCACATGGGCTTACAAAGACGCATCTTCAGGGACTTACCTAGGAGGTCATAATCTCGATTGATTTTCATAAGGTTTTAATCTTCTTTAAATAGAATTCTAGTTTAGACAAGCCTTGTCTTACAATATCCTTTAATTTTTATTCCAGATGCTTACTTTGAGTCTAGGCTACCAATTGTTAAAATGAGGATTGCCTATGGTGCAGTACGACTGGCTTCAATCTTAAATGGAATTTTTGGATAGGTTTTACATGATTCTGGAAGACCTCTAAAAGGGTCAAAGCGCTTATGGATCTTATACAAAATATTCCAAGTTGGCAAGACTAGGCATATTTGTGCTACCATAACTATGTCATGGGGACTCATCATGCATAGAATATCATATGACAGGATGTAATGTTCAACGTGAAAATTCTGCATAATCTACAAAGTTTTCATGTATATATTCCTTGGATATATCCCATTATGAATCTAGATTAACAATAGCCCTTATAGTATAGTAGCCTTCTTTCTATTTCTACAAGAAAATTTTATGGGAATGTTTATGTGCCACTATACAAGTACTTCTAATCTAATTAAAATTATACACAATCACTAGGGTGTCCTTTGTGCAAAAATGAAAGCCTAATTGGCTTACGTGAATCATAGTAAAAACTATCAAAAGGTTACTAAAAAGCATTTGAAATCTATGTGTTTAGTTTTTTGTTATGTTCACTTAAATATTCTATAAAACACACTTAAAGTAGAATTCAATCAAAGGTAGTTTTAAGACCCTTTCTTTCATTTGACCTTAGCTTAGAAAACTACATTTTATACCATATCAAAGCAAGAATTGTTTTAAGACCCTTTCTTTCATTTTATCTTAGCTTAGAAAACTACATTTTATACCATATCAAAGCAAGAATTGTTTGTATAGATTTTCATTATGTTCACTTGATATATTCTATAAAGGATGCTTATAGTTAATTCAATCAATGTTATTTCTTTCATTTAATCTTAGCTCAAAAAAATACATTTTTATACCATATCAAATCAAGAATTTTGCTAACTCATATGCATAAAATAATTAACTTTTAGTTGCCTTGGGCATGTGCATATAAGATACAAGATGGTAGACTATATAGTTTCCCTCTAAGGCCACACAATATCCATCTTATATTAAGGTTGATTTCAACTAAAAAATGATGCTGGGGCAATCATTATGGAAAAATCCATAAAACATGTGCATGCAAGCACAAATTTAAAATAACCCTATATTTAAACTTTTACATTTTTTATAAGTGTTTACGCCTCTTCCATACGTATACATGTTGTAATTTTGAATATTAAACACCACAAGACACAGGCCTCTTTTCGACATAGATACTGACGCAAAATATGAAGGATTTTCTTTTTTTAATGAGTGGAAATCATCGGAAACTCCATCGGTGTGGACATCGCAAAGAAAGCCTCGGTACAGGCGTTTGTGCGGTCGTCAGTAAAATATAACCCAATAGTGTCAGTATAAGCATCGGTATATACCGACACTACAATGTCGGTACAGGCGTCAGTATATACCAACGTTTTTACAGAAGCTTTAAAAAAATATGTGGGGCAGGATGGGGCTTGTTTCACAAAGAGAAAAGTGAGGAAAAAAGAGAAGAGGAGAAGAGGAGAAAAGAGAGGAAAAGAGAGAACAAGAGAGGAGGAAAAGAGAGGGGAGAAGAGAGGAAAAAAGAGAAGGAAAATAGAGAATGTATGGAAGGAAAAGAGACGAGAAAGAGAGGAAAAGAGAGGAAGGACAAGAGACGAGGAAAAGAGAGGGACAAGTAAAAGAGAGGAAAAGAGAAGAAAAGAGAGAAGGAAAAGAGAGGAAAAGAGAGAAGGAAAGAGAGGAAACGAGCGAAAAAGAGAGAAGAGGAGATAGGAGAGGGGAGAGAAGAGGAAGGAAAAGAGAGGAAAAGAGAGAAGGAAAGAGAGGAAAAGAGAGAAGAAAAGAGAGGAAAAAAGAGAAGGAAAAGAGAGGAGGAAAGAGAGTAAAAGAGAGGAGGAAAGAGAGGAAAAAAGAGAGGAGATGAGAGAAGAAAAGAGAGGAAAAAAGAGAAGGAAAAGAGAGGAAAAGAGAGAAGGAAAAGAGAGAATGTATGGAAGGAAAAGAGAGGAGAAAAGACGAAAAGATAGGAAAAGAGAGAAAGGACAAGAGAGGAGGAAAAGAGAGGAAAAGAGAAGAAAAGAGAGAAGGAAACCGAGAAAAAGAGAGGAAAAGAGAGAAATAAAGAGAGGGGATGAGGGAAAAGAGACGAAAAAAGAGAAGGAAAGAGAGGAAAAAGAGAGGAAAAGAGAGAAGGAAAGAGAGGAAAAGAGAGGGGGAAAGAGAATAAAAGAGAGAATAAAAGAGGATAAAAGAGAGAACAAAAGAGAATAAAAGAGACGATAAGAGTTCCTACGCCCATCACTACAGCTAGCGCTTAAGGCACTAGCTGCAGGCAAATGCAATCACAAAAAGAAAAGTAGGAAAAGAGAGGAAGCATGTTCTTATCTGGAAATGACATGTCCTGGCATCAAATAATCCTGTTTGAAAGAGGAGGTGTTTCATGTACTGGCCCTATAAAAGAGAGGAAACACACCATTTTAAGAAAACTAATTAGTGAAAGGAGAAGTTTGGATAAGCAACATTCCAAAGGATTGGATTGAGGAGACAAAGACAAGCCTACAAACAAGGAGAAAGCACGAAAACAATAGGTAGAGCTTTCATACTCTTCTCTTTCATAATTGTTTTTTTTGTATTGTTTCTTCCTTTAGAGAAAGAAAAGGAAACGAAAGGAGGAGAGAAACTTTAGAGAAAGGAAGGGAAAGTAAAAGTAGAGGAAGGGAAACAAGAGGAGAGGAAGAAAGAACGATAAATAAACCAAACAAACTTCAAATACAAGGGGAAAAGAGGATTTCTTACCTTGAGATGGAGAGGGACTGCAGCAAGTCTTGTAGGTGTAGAGGGACAATGTAGGAGAGGATGGAGAGGTGGGAGGGAGAGGGGGAGGTGGCAGGCAGGAGTGAGAAGGCAAGGGTTACAGGCGATGGCAAGCTGAAAGCGAAAGAGAGGGAGTAGAATGCACCAAAAAATGAATGGCATTGCAGGAGGAATAGCTCGTGGGTTTATTTTCCAAAAATTATCGGTACGGGCGTCGGTATTAGTGTGGGTATATAAAGAAGGTCGTCGGTATAAACATCAGTATGGGCATTGGTATGGGCATCAATATATACAGACGCCCGTACCGACAAAACAAGGATTTTTTAGGGGTTTAGGGTTTAGGGTTTGAGGAATTTTGGTGTTTGACTTGTCTTGGGGGGATGGTTGTGGATGTGTGTAGGTGGAGACGATGAGCAGTGATAGCTCATCGGATAGGGGGCTACTTTTAGGGAGTTTGGAGTGGCTTCATGAGAGATTGCCTTGTCCTTGCACACATTGCAAGTGAGGGGTTCATCTCATCAGCATCATATTGTCATGCACCACTTATAGATGTATGGAGAGGTGCCACTAGAAGAGGATGTACATCATCATGCTAGTGCATCATCAGTAAACCAATGATATTTGAATAATTCATTGATATTTATATTGCTTTTCCTTGTTGCACGCACTAACCTTGCATCATTATATTATACAAGATGAGGAGAGCAGCAAGGGAGCATGTGCACCACCACCACAGTTGAATCAAGATGATCTAGAGGATGATCCTCTAGAGGAGGACGAGGAGATTCTTTTTTTGGAGACACCACGAGAGATGGGGATGAGATGTCTGAGCATGAAACCGTGATGCAAGATTTGGCATCAACACTGTTGTATGATGGCGCGAGGATGTCAAAACTATGAGCTTGCAAGCAAAGTATGGATGGTTAGACAAGTGTCTCAGCCTTGATGAGGTTTGGATCCTTGATCTTAGTATCTCATTCCTATAAATTGTTTTAATTAGTTAGTATCTCATTCACAAGATTCTTGGATATGCAAATTGTAATAGGTTGGGGAAGATGTTGCATGTCCCACATACCATGCCCAATTTTGAAGCAAAGAAGATGATGATGGTTGGGATGGATTATGACACCATCCACGCTTTCCCTAATGATTGTATTTTGTTTCGTCATCATGAGTATGGCAATTTGGTTAGTTACCTAGAGTGTGGAGCACAACACTATAGGCAAGCTTGGAGAGACAATCCATCATCCCCAGAATACAACACATGTTCAAATGCAGCTCCATTATGCAACTGATGATGTGGCATGCTACACACTGGTCCACCGATGATACTTTGAGGATCACTACAAATTGTGCTGCTTGGAAGCACGTAGACAACATGTGGCCAGACTTTGTGAGGGAGCCACACAATTTACATCTCAAGCTCGCAATGGATGGTGTGAACCCTTTCGGGTTATGCTCCACATCTTGGTCGACATGGCCCATAGTCTTGGTGAACTACAATATCTCGCCATGGCTAACAAAAAAGAAGGGAGACCTCATGCTTTCCCTACTTGTGCCGGTGAAGTACAAGGCCAAAAATATGGACATGTACATGGTACCCTTGATCGAGAAGCTGTAGACCCTATGAAGGGGCATATGTGTCTTTGATATTTCTAGAGTCCCGAGGTGAGCCACAAACATGCGCATCAGGGAAATTTTGATGTGGACCATGCATGACTATCCAAGATTTGGGGAGTGCGTAGGAACATTCTTTTGCATGCCTATTGATACCTTTATGTTTCTATTATGGTGTGATCTACGCATGTCTAATGACCTATGTGTATGTGCATATATGTAGGACTTATAACACAAGGGTACCATGCTTGTCCTATTTGTGGCCCTATTTTGAATGTACAACACTCTAAACATATGAGGAAGATGGTTTATGAAGGTCATGCTCAATATCTCTCACTTGATCATCCTACACATGAAGGTCAACTTGATCCACCACTGGTCCGTAGGAAGGCAAGTGACTAGATTTGGGCTTGGAGAGCTAATAGTGAGGAGCCTCCTCTAGGTATGGACCGGCTATCTATCTTTCACGAGCTTTCATATTGGGGCAAGTTACACATCAATCACCTCTTGGATCCCACGCATATCTTCAAGAATGTGGGGGTTTTTATTAGGCCACACTTGGTTGGTGTCAAAGACACAAGGGGAGTGTAAGAATACTTGCACCAGATGGGCAGGATGCATCACTTGTGGCCCCAAGAGCATGTGCGTAGGACTAAAGAGCGTGGTTCTATAACTCAGGAGGGTGGTTCAAGAACCCAAGTGCATCCTCCACGAATTGTTCTCCCAAAGGCACCATGGATCCTTTCCAAGGTAGAGGAGGCAAGGGTCAAGGTGGATATTTTATCTTTTTGGACACCACGTGAGACATGCATTACCTGAGGGGAGCGTTTACAAGGGACAATAACCTTAGTGGCTTCAAATCCCATGATTGGCACACAAGGTCTTACAGGTATTCTACATGTTAGCTTGAAAGAAGAGTATATAGAACATAAATTTTGATGCTTTCGTGTAATTAACTTATATGATTGTGTCACATTGTTATAACTCCTTTGTTGCTTGGGTAGTTTATCCTCCTAATTATAGTGAGAGGATGCTTATCAAAAGATGTTAGAACTGCTATCTATAAGATCAGTGGCATTGTTAGGTATGCTTACTATCATATCGCCTTCATTATATTTCACACAATTTTAAATGATGGGTATAAAATATTGAATCTTACAAGTGCATGTGGAATAGGTGGATCTCACAAAAAGAGATCTATGTATCGAGCATCGAGAGGGCTAAGGTGGACTCCATTGAAGTAGTGTGCTTGCTTGAGAAACACTTTCCCTCAAGCATTATGATGACTCAAGTGCGCTTACTTGTAGACGTAGTTGATGAGGTCACCATTGCAAGAACCGTTCATAGTCATTGGATAATTTTCCTTGAATGGTTTATGAAAAACTTGAAAGGATTTGTAAGGCAAATAGCTAGACCCGAAGCAAGCATGGCGGGCTGGATGACTCACAAGTACAAAGGTGATGCCTGTGGAGATTGCAAACAGGGAGATAGAGGCAAAGGTCCTGAAATTTGGTTAGACCGACATCGGGATTGAACACAATCTGGTTGTTCAGATTGTGGATGTGGTCATCGATGGGGCAGCTATGGGTAGGAAGATCATGAAGGAGTAAGAGGAGGAGGCGGTTGAAATGGACGATGGCGACGACAGCCAGATCTAGCACTGAGCCATATGTGTCATTGAATGACTGGGGGCAGAAGCGAAATCCCTCCTACGTCATTTCTTTGGGAAAGTTGTACTTGGAAAAATTGTACAACACATTTGGGTCTTGCTACTGGAGGTCTCGAAATGCGGCCTCCATCATCATTCCATGGGCATGTAGAGTGGGTGGACATGACGATCGATGGGCGCACTACAGAGTAGCATCAAAATTTCTCTAGCTTTAAGAAGGGGAGCTAACAATTTGGCTACAGACACTAGCATCAACATCGGTCATAGGAACTGGAGTGTTGGGGGCGAGGTTGTATCCTCCTCTCGTGCACTTGGGATGCGCACGGCGCTAGTCATCAAATGACTGCGCGATGAACTATGTGAGGGGGTGCACCTCAAGAATTTCGTATAGGTGGAGGTGTAAGCCCTCAAGCTGTCGCTTCCAATGGTGAATGAGTGCGCTATCTGGTAGCTCCTAAAAGGATTGTAAGTTCAAACGCCAGTGGACATCTTCAAGGGGAGAAATTGGCACGGATGGTGGAGTGTCATCATCCGCAAGTGTCATGGGCTCCGGCTTCGTTGTGCCTACAGGAGTTGCCGCGTCAACTCTTTGTATAAAATTTGTTGCTTTGAGTAGTATGTTGAAGGTTTCCTCAAGAAGGTCGACGAGAGCATTGGAGAAGATGGACTGGGAGGGTCCGTGTTATGCAGTGGTGGTGTTAGAGGCATTGGATGAGTACTCTTGCAGTGTTGTCCGAGGAAGGGGATTGTGGGAAGCTTGTTGGGTGGGTAGGGCATGATCTAGAGGAGGCAGTAGCAAAATTTTTGCAGGGGGGCGTTGGTATTAAAGAGGGTGATTGCATTATTTCCCTCTTCCTCGGTGACTTCCTCTAGGTAGGCTACGTGAAATGTTTCAAAATTGCTCACCAAGGACTCAAGTGAGTCTTGGAGAGCCTGTAGCACCCTATTAAAGAGGATTATTATTCTGAGGGGTTGGTAGGTTGGACTGGTAGGCCGCAAGGTGCCCTTGAGATTGGATGACTGAGGCTCGTGGCCGTAGGTCTGCATCCTGCATGTAGAGTTTCGAGAGTGTAGACCCATGGCGTGAGTTCCCTAGGCTTTGCGAGTTGCATCACTTCATCGTCCGTAGGATAATTCAGGGACTCAGTGATGATGCGGCACCAAGCTTGAAAATTAAGAAGGATGGGATGGGCAGATAGTGTTTGGAGATTGGAGGGACGAAGAAGAGATAAAGAAGTTGGCTAAAGATCAAGAGAGAAATATGACATGGCTAAGATGGGGTGGCAATGGTTGGGATTATATGGCAAAGAATAGTCTAGAGGGCATTAGGAGGAAGTGGAGTAGTGAGGTCTAGGTGGAAGATGAAATTTTGTGCGCAAAGTGCATCAAAGTGCATTTGAAGGGTTTGGGCGATGGTGTGTGGTGCAAGTGTGTATGTGGCTAATTATGTGGATGCCTCCTTGTACATCCGAAACTCCTGCTGCTCACGAACTTCCAATCCTGACTCCTCAGATTGGTCGATGGCAGGGATGTTTTTATCGAAGGTATAGAAATATAGTATTATAATATACTAGTGAAATTTTTCATAAATTATTTTTAAAAGTTTCAAAGAATTGGCGAATTATATCTTTTGTTATAATTTTTGTTTCAAAACTTGGCTAAATATTCTAGGACATTTAAAAAACTTTCAATTTTCACAAATATATTAAAAACTAGTTATATTAAAAACTCTGTCTTTTCCATTTTACATAATTTCAAAATACATGAAATAGCTAGCATTTAGGATACTGTAGAGTATGCAAAACATAAAATTGTTTAAGGATAAGGAATATCCTTCAAATCCAATGGGGGAAGAAAATTCTCAAAGTCTAGTTTAAATAGTCCAAAAAAGCTAATTATAGCCTTTTCTTTTACAGCTTGACTTCCAGAGTGCTAATGCTCTATCGTATGGAAAGCTACTAACATCATAAGAACAAGAGTATAATCTCAAGCTAAGATCTAAGTTATCATCTAGCTTATTATGAAGCTTATTCTTCAAGTAACCGAGAGTACTAAAACACCTTTCATCCTCAATTGAGCCAAGAATAAAGGTTTGACATAAATTTGCAAGCTTGAAGTACTCAAAAATGTTATCTTGTAAGAATGTACTGCAAGAGAGCTCGTTCCAAAGCCGAACCATCGAACCTTGCATTTAAACGTTTTCCATTAAATTACTTTGCTGGTGCATGACTTCTCCAAAAAGGGAAGACTGTGAATAAAGCTTTCCAAAATCCAACAAACCATTGTACTTTATATTGTCCATGTCAATGTCCCGTCCAAAGTGTTTTTTGAGAGCATCCAAATGATTCTTTAGACCTGCTTTGATATTTTCATAAGATCCATTGACCCAAAAATGTGGAAATATGATGGTAAATGCTTCCATTAGGTCATTTCGTGGAAACCTACTTCTAATCTCATCTACCACTGCACTTGCAACTTCACTAAGGGCATTTTTCACCGTTTGTACTTTCTTTAAAAAAGCCTCTTTTTTAATGTATTGTAGTCTTTTGTGTCGTTTGTTTTCTCTTGTCATCCTAAAAATCTGATTGTTTGCACGAAGGGCAAACATATCCTTCCTAGTCACATGTTAAAAGTGAGGAATCCCCATCTAGGTCTATTAAACTTTTCCAATCTTTGAACAATTTCTCGTCTTGAAAACTGGAGCTTGACTTCTTAACTCAAATTAGTGAGTTTTATTTCCTTGACATATTCATTGATATAAATATCCTTCGATTGCGACATTTTACTCAACATATTCATTTTGTCTAAAAGTGGAATAATTCCACACAATCCCAATATCGAATTTTATGATACAAAATATCTACCTTTTCAACCTCCTCTTCTGCCTCCATGTGCATTAAATAGACCAAAGTCTTGTATTCATCCCATAATCTTTTCACTGGCTGAACCAAAGATATCCATCTAGTATCCACACTCTTCAAAATCTTCCTCCCTTTTGTACCCAGTGCTTCTGCAATAACTCTAAATTGATTGTATCTTTTTGGACTCTTGCAAAAGTAAGAGTAGCTTTTTTTAACCAACGTCTTGATTCGTTGTACTGATGGAAATGTGGACATAACTTTGTAAGCTAGATTTGTGCGATGAGCCATACAATGTATCCCAACACAGTAAGGAGCATATTTTGTTTCTATTTGTATAGAGACACCATTTCGACAACCTTGCAAGACTGAAGCACCATCACATGCAGAACAAACAAGTTTCTTGACATCTCAGACTCTGTCACACCTCCATACTCTTTTAAAGCTTGGATCAAAACTTGCACTAAGTTATTAGCATTGGATTCTGAATCAAGTTTGTGTACATGTAAAAAACATGGTTTTCTCTTATTGTTTTCCACCATGTACAAATGCATTCCCAACCACGATGTAGTATCCACAGCTGTGTACTCATCCAATGACATAGAAAAAAAGTCTGCAAGTTTTAAAGTCTCCTTTAAATCATCAATTATGACTTGGTTCATGTGGTTATATCTGTTGCGCTACTCCTTGACCAATGCATGCTTGCCAAATTAGGAGCATCCAAAAATTGAAGATATGATTGGTGACCCAAGAAGTCTATCAGTGAGTGGCCTTGCTTCAATATTTGCATGATAGTTGAGAATTGCACTATCTTTTCTCTATCAACTTATTTCTGCTAGACTTGTGCAAGCAAGAACTTATTGTACTCAATCTCATTTTTTAAGTGGCGGTTATTTTCCTTGTCCCATTCTTTGATCACTTTCTTTTCATTACTTGTACCTTCTACAGTCTTGTAAACCTTCCCACAATGCTTCTCAATCGTATCAATCTTCAATTGTAACTGTGCCTCCTTTTTCCTTGCCCATGTGCATATTTTACAAATGGCCCACTTTGGTGCATCCCCAGTGTCCACTTGTTCTCTACTTGTTCTATGTCTAACCAAGGATATTTGGCTACCCAATCTTCTTGAAATTCCTACGAATATCCCAAGCTCTCTTTCTCTTCTGCTGCTTACTTGAAGAGTTGTAACTTTGTGATGCATTCTCAATGGCTTCTTTAGTTGGTGTTGACATTGATGATACTGTTTCTGACATTTTTCCACTTTCCAATCTAGTTAAATCCACTACCTCATTATTTGTCAATGATGTGCCAGCCGATGAATTTTCAATTCCAATTGCATTCCCTTGATTACAATTTTGTGATCCTATCTTCCCTACTTCCAAGACTTGAAAACTCAAATCCCTGTTAAAACTATCATCGTTAAGTAGTGATCTAGAACATTGATTTCTAGCATGATGCATTGTGCCCGGAGCATGTTTAGGAGTCCCATAAATTGCTTCATGATTCATGGATGATGAACTTGAGAGTAAATTCTCTGGTGTACTTGATGTTGTAAACATGTTTATATTAGTGCCCAATGATGTAGAAGGTAATAAGAAAGATGTCATTTTTGTATTTTTCTCTAGAGCTTGAACTTTCTTCTTTCTTCCCATGATAAGTACCTGTTTAAAAATTTATGTCTTTATTTGTTGAGCATAAAATAGAACATAATTTCTTTTCTCTAAACACATGCTGAAAAAATAGCATAATAATTCCTATCCTTATAAAATTATGTGCACTTCAAGCTCGGGGGGGTCACTATGTACAAACCCTCTATATCACGTGCGTTCAAGGCCTATATTTAAAATCCCTTATCTGTAAAATTTTTCATTAATAAAATGTACCCCTTTTCTATACAAATCTGTAATTTTTTTCCAAAACTATTTAAAATAGTCCCTTATGTATATTTATTTCTGTAAATTTTAGAAATAAAAAATATCCCTTTGTTGAACTCACGTGATAGAGTTACATATGATGAGTGACCCCCCCGAGACTTCAAGTGTATTGCAAATCAAGTATAACACATCTTCCAAGAGAAGAAATACTTTAATTTATTTTCATACAAATCTACTATATGAATACAAAATGAATATAAGTCCACCACATTAATACAACAACAAGGTATTGCTAGCTTCAAAGCAACATTCATCTCATCAAGGGGCCGCATTGCTAGACTTGCATTACATCCAAAGCAACATTCAAAGGTAGAGTGAGTATATTTTCTATGTTGCTAGCTTCAAAGCAACATTCATCTCATCAAGGGGTCGCATTGCTAGACTTGCATTACATCCAAATGTTGATAGGATTCTATAGGTATCCATAAGTGCTATTCTCCCTAAAGAATTCTCAGTCATCATCTTTTCAAAGGCATGTTTTTTAATACACTTTAATAGTGCACTATCAGGCATGTGGTGAGACTGTTCAAAATACCCAACTGCATCTTCCCAAAACTATATAATCTCTGTAATTATCCATCCTAATGCATATATGTCCGACTGAGGGCTATGCACACCTCTCCTAGAAAAACATTGAAGCTCAGGTACAAACCACTTCTTTCGTGCATGCTCTTGCTCTTTCTTATGCTTCCTTTGTGTAAATTGTTGGTCAGTCTCTAGAGGTGTCTTCTTCATATCCTTAAAAGCTTTTCTAGTCTCTGAAGAAACTAGTGCCATCCCCCAATCAATTATGCCAACTCTACATGCACCATTTGCTGTGAAATCTAATAGAATGTTACTAGGATGTAAGTCTGTATGAATCCATTGACCCTTATGTAACCTTGCTAGTCCAGCAATGAGTGCATGTATAATGTGGTGCACATTTAAACTAAATTAGTTAATTTGCTCTATTTGTTCTCTTGTGCATACATCTTCCAATGTTCCTTGTGCCCTTGCCTTCGTTTCTTTGCCTCTTTTTAGGACTATGTCAACATAGTGCCTAAACCTACCTTGCTCATATGGTAAAGTTCTCATGAAGTCCATCAAGCTACCACCGTTAAAATATGGTGTGATAGTCCACAAGGGCTCTTCTGGAGTTGCTGCAATAACACGAACAAGCACAGGATGCCGAATTTGCATTTGTGCCTCCTTCCTTGCCTCTCGTGTACGATCCCCTATGTCACCCTTATATTGCTTTCCAACATAGCATATATGCTGTAATAATCATGGAGCACCTGTGAGTTGTACTTTGTAGACAAATCCATATGTGCTAGAACCTATCTTTTCACCAACTTAGATCTCATTTTCAGTTATGTACATCATGAAGGACACATTGCTTATATGACTTGCCCTAATCTGTAGCTTTTGAGAATCACTACCTTGTACTTCTCATGTTTTTCCATTCAAAATCCTTGCACTTTCTTCTCTTTTGCTACTTCCTCCGCCCTTCTGAAAGCAATTGCTGACTTTTTCTCCCAACTTACAGCTAGTATGGTTTTCACATCCGACTTTATAACCTTTGTCTTATTTTTAGCCCAAAAGGAATTCCATAAATGCATCTTTTCCTCATTAATATCATTTGCAAATGTTGGGTTCCTTGCGCATGCTTCATTAAACCAGGCCAAGACATTCCCAATGTTGCTCTCTACCCATAGCATAACATCAGTGTCCCATTTTGTGATCCCTACAAGGTGTTTCCTATTAGGATCTAGTTCTACTTGACGCCTTGTATTCAAAACAACTTTTCTCTTTAGAGTATGCAATCTAGAAGTGCTTTCTATGGTCATCTCCATCTCCTTTGCACTCATGTTATTTATCTCTGCAAGAAGCTCATCTCGAAGGACCTGATTGACATACTTCCGCTGTCCTTTAGATAACTCAAAATCAATCGCCTTATGCTTAGATCCTTCCATCCCTAAACCATATGTAGGATCAAAACAAAAGAGCATTAAAAAATAGTTCTAAATCTAAGAAATCAAACAACTTTATCATATTGGGAAAGGTTCCTCTTCATCAAAGATCTTCATCAAAGACTACAGATTGAATTCCATTTTATGTCTTTGGAGGATGCTACACGATGCTAGCTTATGCGGATGTATGCTTTTATTCCTATGTACTTTAAGAGTGGCTACTTTTTGCAAGTAGTTTTTCTCGTTTCTTTTTTCTAGACTTCTGAGCATGTTGAGCAATGAAGGTGCTTCCTTCTACTCCAGATTTTAAGAATCACATCTAGTAAGCTTCCTGCTTGATCATTAAGCTTTGCCATGGCTCACACACCTATTTCTTAAGGAAGGATAATGCCTATTCTTTCCAGGGAATGACATGAATGTTATTGTGTATTACCCCCTTCATATGTCTGACAATGTTCCATAGTATGTACGAAAGAGTTTGTATTTCTTTTATGCATAATGAGTTTGTATTTCTACAAGCAGCCTACAACTATGCAGATGAAGAGAGAACATCACCAAGCTACAACGTAGATTAAGAGAGAATTTTGTCAACGTGTCTCTACAAATATGCAAATTAATAGAGAACGTCATCATTGGAGGTTAGAGAAAAAACTTCAATTGCTAAGGGCATCCGTGAGCTTGTAGAACGAACCAAGAAAGAGGCAATGATCTAAGTTCTCACCAGATTTTGCTTGGCACAACCAACAACCAACAGTAGCTGATTTCAACATGTCAACAGCCCCCAATCTCCCTCAAAGATCGACTTGTTGGCAGCCACAAATTCAGATTTATGTATCTGAATACATCTTCAATGCACTGATCAGTACTTTGGAGACTACCAAGCAACTTTACATACACTACCACATAGAAACATAGCAGCCCCAACACTTGACCTGAATTCTGAGGAACGAATAGTTTCCTTTGTCCAGAATCAAGGAACTGCTATGCTCTCATACCAAAAATGATGAATCTGGGTATATATGCGCTGTAGCTAGATATAGCTCTATTCAAAAACTGGTGTGGGTTCCAAGATGTTGTAAATCATAGCCCACTGAAGAAATATATAGAGCAGTCATCAGTTGGCTCAAGAGAAACAGCAACAAAGAGATGAGCACTGAGCAGATGAGCGAACTTCCGGCACTCAACGTAACGTGAATCGTGATCACGCCCATATTTTCCCACACTAAAAAATCGAATCACAAGTATTCACGAATCACAACGACACAGAACACTACGAGACTCATAAAACCACCTCCAACTTACACAAAATGGTGAAGTGTCACGATAGCAAGGCGAAGCGTCATGATAGCTAAAGTGGCAGTATGAAATGCTTGTCCCAACAGCAGCCCAAGATAAATCTTTGCACAAGGATCCAAGAACAAGGTGTCAAGCATGGGAGATGAGAGGAAGGCACACACTTCTCTCATCTACGAGAGCAAAGGCCAAGCATTCTTCAGTCTGGCACAACCTAATATCTCACAACGGCCAACATTATGACCACCTAAGTGGCAGCACCATCGGCTTTAACCCATTCCTCTAAAAGTAATCAAATTAAAATAATCAAATTAATTAATACACCTTAGAAAAAGGAATGCCCTCCTCCCCACCTCTAGAATTTGATCCCATAGGTGGTCTCCTTTAAGATCTAGTGGGTAGCTCGTGGCAAGCCACCATGGTCTCATATTATATATATAATTCCAAGCTTTGCAACTACTTGTTTTTCAGAATTGTCAAGTATAAATCGTTACGTGGTTCGAATTTATGAGCTTCTATAATACAATGGAATGGACCTAAATCAGTTTCACTGGTAATGGATTCCGGGTGCCGTTACTTCTCTGTCCATGAAGATCCATGTACTTCTTCAAATCTATGTCCATGTATTCAAATACCAGGTTCAGAAGCAGCTCACTCTTCTTTTGAACATGCTCTATGCATAGTAGCCTGCAAACAATGGAAGGGTTGCTCAATGTGAAAATGGAAGTAACAAGACACCACAGTTAGCGAGGAATTAGTGAGCAAAAGGAGACAGAAGAGAAGCTAAAAGTAAAAGAGGAGTTGTTACGACAAAAAGCTCCAATGGAAAGCCGTAGCTACTATATCAACACATAGAAAAAGGACAGCAGCACCAAGCTACTAGTGGATAGCCTAGCTACCTATGAGAGCCATAGTGCCGGCAGTTGCAAGAGAGGGAAGAACGAGACCTTGTGAGTTGAGTAACGACCTTGAATGTGGAGTAAGTAGTAGAATTGCAGAGGAGATAAGGCTGCAACATAGAAAATAAAGCCCACAGGAAGTTGGCGTGCTGATAGCCCAGCTACAAGTGGACACAAATAGAGGCTTGAATGAAGGGATGGGTTGTTTGTAGAGGGAGAGAACCTGTTTGAAGGAGGCATGGTAGGGAAGGCACTTGAGATGGTAAGAAGGAGGAGGAGGAGAGCAAGTCGGTTGATGAAGTTGGGATGTAGTGAAGCATAACCAAAGGAGTCGGGAGCTTAATAGAGATGCAGGAATTTCAAAAAAGGAGGCAAAGAGTAGGATGGAGTGCTCAGTGCACCAAAAAAAGGGGTTACAGAGGTGAGGTGCAAGTGGGAGGATGTAAGGATAAGAGCTAGAAGGTGGCAGTGCATAACGGTGCATAATGGCTCCAAGATGGTGGTGTATAACGGTTAGGGGGTGTGGTTTGGTGGGTGTTGTGTGTAACTGAAGGTGCATGTGGAGATAGATAGCACCTTTCATTTGCATTGAGTCCAAATGAGTAAGAAGGTACAATGATAAATTAAAAAGTTACATGGTAAACAACCATAAGAAATTAAGATGGAAGCAATTAAAGGAAAATAATCACTATATAAGTATATATATAGGGAAAGTATCTAAAGACTTAAATGCAAGTTTAAAATCACATATACCATAGGAGCTCATTAATCATGTATTTTAAATTACGGATTGCATTTACATTTTATGCAATATCAAACGGCTTCATGTTCAAATAGATAAAACCTCTACATTATTATCATTCTAGCAAACATTAAATGTTAACACTAGATTATACTTGATTGCACAAGTCTTCTTTTGGTGCTTAATTCTATAGATCTACCCAAATTTTTAAATTGTATATATAATATGTTGGGGAAAGTTTCCAAATATATTTATCTATTATATAAAACTTTGGCGAATTTTCATGGACTTTATTTATAATTTTATAATCTTAAAGGCTAAACCTAGCTCTTTTTTTAATTTTAGTTTCAAATTCTGGCAAATATACTAAGCTCTTATTTTTATAAAAGCATATAAACTTTCACAAGCCATATAAAACTTTCGCTTATTAACGAAACTAACGCGAAAAAATCATCCCTGGTCGATGGCACACTGGCTTTCGATTTCTTCTTGGATGGAGACTGTTAGGTTCCTCTCTTATGCCAGGAGATCCTGTAAGGAGCGGATCTATTGGTCGTGGAACTCTTATGAGTGGGCATACCACTGCTCTGCCTATGTCGGGTGCTCCAGCGTTGTGCACAGGGTTGACTCTGCCTTGTCTACTTGGTCCATGAGCATCTGGGCCAGGGATTTACTAGTGGTGAGGTTGTCCTTGAGCCTTGTAAGAGCGAGCTCAAGCTCTTCTACCTTGGCCCAGTATTCTTTGGCTCTATGTATTGCGGCATGGCATGTTGCTTTGGCTGCGACCATTGTCGATTGGTTGCCATGCGCAAAGAGCTGGGCTTGGATGAGACTGGAGGAGAGTTGTGAGGCTTGCTCCCACCCCCTCTGTGAGATCATGCGGGCAACCTGGGGTAGTTGTGCCATGGCTTCAAAGAGGTTTAGCTCCATCATGTCTGCGCGTGACTACTCTAATTCCATCATGTGGCTATAGCCACCCGATGCCTTATACTGGGGCACGTTGCAAAATTGTATGGCCTTCGCTAGGCCTACCCATGGAGTGGAAGAGGTGCTGGTGGGGTGAAGGATGTTGTCTCCTAAGGGGTGGTGGAGACTGATACATAGGGCATAGTGGGGGATGTCGACATAGTTTCGGCTCCTGTATGGAGGCCGATTTCAATTGTGTCATTGCCCTGGAGGTCTTGAATGAGAATAGGCCCTCCTTGAACCTACTTGCCCTTATCTTGAGGATCTACCCACTGGAGGCATAGTTGTTGTTACATGAATTCGTGCAACTGGCGGTCCTCATATTGGTTGAGAAGCTGACTTGTTTTCAGTTCCACATGAATTACCGGAGTGACACTAGGCATTGTCCTTGCTCTCTTGGGCCTCATCTCCATTTCTTCTTGCTCGGTCTATACTGGGCTGGTGGCAGATTTTTCTACGAGGCTAAAGCCGACTAGAGGATGTTGACTCCTTAAGTAATAGAGGACTGGGGGTACAATATGGGATTGCTGATAACATCCCCATGGGTGCCGAGATTGTCTCGCTTTTGGCCGCAGAAGTAGTCCACCCAGTTTGTCTCTTAAAAGTTCACCATTCGTAGCAAGATATTGGGCACAATGGACTGATGATGATTCATGTGCTTAACTTGAGTGAGCCATTGCAAGGCTCTTGCTGGTTGTTCTACTTCGGGCTTGTAGATAGTGGTGAACTAGATGCGGCCCCTGCACTTGTGGGGGTCATAGTGACAGACCATTTTGATGGTGTCGAGCTTTTTCTTCTACTTGGATTATTTCTCCCCAACCACTGGCAAGTTGAAGGCTGCCCACACCGTGTCCTAATTGATCTACTAGTGGTGGGGATTTCCTGTTGCATCACACAAGACACCAATGTTGGCGCTGCTATTGTATGTCTTCAGGAATTCCACCAGCAATGTCATGTCCAAGTTGCATGGGAGACGGGTGGCTATTTTTCCCAAGCCTACAAAGTTGAATGCCTCCATGACTGCAGGTTCTTGGAGAATGGCGTATGCTGCTATTGTATGGTAGTGGAGGGTGTAGTTGTGGCCCTTGTATGCAAAACGTGAGTGTATCACGCAAGCAGTTAGCCCTTGGAGCCATGCTTCTCCAAGTGGTGAATGTTCTTGTGAATGCATGATTCTGTACTTGCTTGCAATTGGCACAAGGGTGCACTTTTGTGTCCTCATGAGAGGCATGCCTATCCTAATTGGATCTTCTTGAGTGGCATGCCTAGTGGAAGTTTCTTCACCTTGTAAGTCTTCCATGGATATCTTGGCTAGCATGAGGATTTTGGTAAAAGGAGTGTTTTGGGAATCCGATGGGCATGTCTCCTCTGGGTTAGGGCGAGGGTGGAGTTCTAGGTCTACTTATAACTTGAAGAAGTCATGTTCGGAATCCATCACAAATAGGAATGGAAGTTGAGTGATGAGGGAATCGGTGGATGAGGAAGAGCAGGAGGACATAAACTTGATGTTTGGATTGTAGTGGAAGGGGGCAGGAAACTGTCCGATTTTTGGCCAAATTTTGCAAGTGTTTTGGGTAACAACTATGGCGACAACCCAGTGGGGTAAGCCTGCTTATAGATTTCCTATCCCCCAGACCAACGGGATATGAGTATGGCGATGGTCGGTGCTGAAACTCAATGGTGGCAGTTGGTATTGAAATTTGATGGCGACGGTCGGCAGGATGTGGCCAAGGTCGCAATCGGTGTGGTACTCAATGACAATGGGGTGGTGCAATTTGGAATGGTGATGAGTGGCGGTGTCTGTCTTTGGCATCGATCGGTGGGATATTGGGATTGCGGCGGTCGATGAGGTACTTTGTTGGCGACAATGATCGGTGGCATATTGGGATAGCGACGGTCAGTGGGATACCGTTATGGCGACGATCAGCGGGGTATTGACTGTGTAAAAGAGAAAGAAGGAGTGGTGTGTGTGGGGGGGAAAGGGTGACTGAGCAGAGTGCACTTGTGTGGTGCAAAAGTGATAGTGAGGTCAACGTGCAAGATCATGAACCCATGTAAAAAATGCAGGAATGGACTCTAATCACCTGGTGTTGACCGTGTGTGCACGTGCATGTGCAATGTGTTCGGTAGAGACTAGTGGGCTGTGGGTGTGTCAGTGTGAGATGCCTACCGTATTGACTCACCTAGACCTGGATGCGATGATTATGATGAATGCAGTGGAGGTGGGTTCCATACTGTGGCATAGCATGTAAGGAGCCATGTAGAGTATGTGTCTAGCTTGTTCTTTACCTTGGATGCCAGGGGCACATTTGTGTCGAACTTCGTGGTTGCTACAGGGTCCATCTTCTTGGGGGAAGCAAGCATTCGTGAGTCGACCCGTGGGATCGAGACCCTTGCTTCCATGAGTAGGATGGTGCCATTGGAGGGGGTACATTCGCCATTCCCTTTGAGTGATCATCCCCAGAGGGAGGTTCTTGTGTAACTCTCCATGGGGTGGAATTCGGTTGTTGCGGAGTTCCCCCATTGGTTGTGGCGATACTTGTGTTAAGTTGGACCACCCATGGCATTAGTGCATATTCACTACCTTGAGGCTGGTCTACTTCGTTTAGTTCATCGACAAGTTCTTGTGGTGCTGTATCTCAAGAAGAAACAGGTTCTTGTGGTGCTGCGTTCGATGCCTTCAGGGTTTGCACTATCAATTTTTGGACACATATGACTTTCTTGCCTTAGCCGCCCAAGCGGGTGGTGTTGATCGAACTATTGGCAGTGTGTGGTAGTGGATGAGGTGGGGGAGTGGGCAAGCGATGTGCCTTTCTTCTGGTAGTGGATGGGTTCGACAATGATTTTTTTGGGGCGACCAAAGATGTCATTGCTGCTTTACCGTTCTCTAGGCATTAGTTCCGATTGAAGTGATGTTGGATGCAGAGGATAGCATCTTGTACTTGCAGCTCTTGGATTTCTTGGGCAGAGGATGGTGGCATCAGTCAAGTGGGCAATGGCATAGGTTTACCCCTGCAGTGAGCTTTCTTCCCTTTTCAAGCTAGGACCTTAAGTGGGGTGCTAGTGGAGACTAGGGCTTTCAGTCAACCTTGCTGTGTCGCTTCATTATCATGGATTGGCAAGGTCGGAGCCAAAGAGGGGGGGCTTGGTCCGCACAGTGGAACTACCACTGTATGGCCACCATTGGTGAGAGAAGCAGTTCGGGTGCACCAGTTGATTTGACAGTTGACGGTGTAGCACCAAGTTCTTCCAAGAATAATATGTTCTTCAGTTGCCTCTGTAGGGAGAACATAAAAGAGTATATCCACCATAACTTGGCGAACAACCGTTAGACTTAGATTTACATAACCCAAGGTTTGTAGAAGTTGGCCATTTATAGCTCTTATTGAAGTGATGGTGAGGGTTAGGGGTACCTATAGCTTTTCCCATACCTCTTAGGAGAGAAAGTTGTGGCTCTCCTGGGTCCACGAGTGCTTTGATGCGCACACATGGAACTTGTAGCTGAACAAGCAACCTGGCTGGCTCTACTATTAGCTCATCCATTAGTTGCATCTATTCAATCATTGCCTTAAGTAGCGTGATTTGCCTATGCTATCGGATCTTAGCATTACAAATTATGGATTCCTCGATGGCCTGGCACTTCATCCTAGCCACGTCTTCCTTGAGTTCCTTTTCTCTATGCACGGCTTGAAGGGTGCCAGAGAGAGTGAGTGGTCTGTAGTATCTTTTTAATTTGTTCCCATTTAGGTAACCATCCATTTTTGTTCCATCCAGGGTGGCTATTCCACACGAAGTGATCCCAACTACGTGGTAAGGACCCATACCTCGATACTTAAGCTTACGTTTTATATCATGGACACTGTATAGGAGCGCCAAATCTCCTTCTTCTAGGTCCTTATTCTTGAGGTTGCAGTCGAACCACTTTTTACATCAGCCGTTTTCTACCCGGAGAGAGTAGACCTTGTCTCTTCTAACTTTTTGAGATCGACTAGCCATTCAGCTAGCGTGTTTTCTGTGAGTTTTTCTTTTATGGCAAGATGGAGGCTAGGCACTACATACTCCATTGGCATTATTGCCTCCACCCCAAAGGCTAACTTGAAGGGGGTACAATGTGTTGCCACTTTGTAGGAGGTCCTGTAGGCCCATAATGCTACTATGAGCTTTTGCTCCTAGTTGGTACGACGGGCTTCTACCATACATGTGATGACCTTAGAGCATGTTTTGTTGGAACTCTTGGCCAAGCCATCTGCTCTGGGATAGTATGGCATTGACTTCCTATGAATGATCATAAACTAACTCATCAGGATTGCTATGGTTTTGTTGAGGAAGTGAGTTCCTCGGTCATTGACTAACTCCAACGGACATCCAGACCGTGTAAGGACTTGTTCATATAAGAATTTGGCGCGGTGCATCTTGAAGCAGCCTTTAACGTGGCTCTTCCTTCTGGAATATCAAATTCCAGTTGGGTGACCTCAACATTGGTGCAATGACTAGAACTAGTTTGAGGGTTTCAACTAGAGCTAGTTTGAGGGTTTCAAAGGATGTTTAGCATTCTTCGGTCCACTCAAAGGATACTAGCAGTTTGTATAATGGGCGGGATATGTTCGCATAGAACAAGATGAATCTTCGGTAATAGCCCGTATGGCCAGTAAATCGTTAGACTCCCTTGGCATTGGTGGGGGGTGGTAACTCCAAGATGAGTTTGATTTTATTGTGGTCCGTAGAGATTCCATTCTGAGACACTATGTGGCCCAGGATGACTCCATGTTTGACCCAAAATTGGCACTTAAGGGGGTTGAGGGATATGTAGTACAAGCGGCACTTCTTGAGGATGACCCTAAGATACTGCAGGTGGTCATCCCATTTGAGTTCATGCAAATATCATCCAAGAAGACTTCCACAAAGTCCCTCAGATATTCCTTGAATACCGTAATCATCATAAGTTGGAAGGTAGCAGGGGCATTGGTTAATCCGAATATAATCACCCTGGTTGCATATACACCCCATTCGGTTGTTGCGAAGGTGGCCTTATGCTGATCTTGGGGGTTAATCGACACTTGGTTGTATCCTGAAAATCCATCTAGAAAGCTATATGCTTCCTTTATGGCTACCCTTTCTAGAACATGTTCTGTGAATGGCAAGGGGTAGTGGTCACACCTCGTGGCAGCATTAACCTTTTTCAAATCCATACATACTCTAACTTTTTCATTTTTCTTCAAGACTATCACAATGGGTGATACCCAATCTATATGCTCGATCTCATAGATGAATCCTACAGATATGAGTTTCTGGATTTCTTCCCTCACTATGAGTGTGTATTTAGGATTCATAGGGTAGGGGCGTTGCCGTACTGGCTTGGCATTATCCATCATGGGGATTGTATGCTGCACTACTGCGACAGGTACCCCTTTCATGTCTGTGTACTTCCAAGCCATGCAATCCTTATATTCTTGTAGGAGATCTATTAAGGCACTCTCCTCATTGGGAGTGAGGTCATCGACGATAAATATGAGTTGTGGGTCCTGGCCTTCCGGGGCTAGCTTCACCTTTTTGTCCGAGGCCAGCCCATCATATCCTTGAGAACAACTATCCTCTCGAGATCTTTTGGCCTGTTGGTCGAAGATCTTACGATCCTGAATAGTATAGACTTTGTAGTGGGCTAGAACTTGCCATAGGTCTTCCTTACCCTCAATCTCCTCCTCTCTTTTTTGCCGGAGCAGTGGTCTTTTTGTCTTAGCCTTGCCTTTGATACAGGGGATTTGGGACCTAAAGGGGGCTCTTCCATTGTACTTATAGAGCCAATGAGAGTGGTTACCCTACTTACCCTATTTCTCCAATTAGAGGAGAACTCGTGGTGAGCAGTCATGGTGCTTGCACTAGTGGGGCAAGGCCCATGCGGCCCATACTACTTTAGCAATGATGAGACATTTGATTCATGCCTAGTACGGCTGTGGGCATAGGCACATGCGGAAGAGTCAACATGAGTAATCTTCTTGTCTCTCCATTTGATATGCATAAGATTTATGCATGTAAGGTGTTGAAGCTTTCTATTCCCACTGATGCATTGAAGGCCAAAGCCTTGGAAGAAGCCATGTGCTTGGGCCATGTCATACATCCGGGCATCATCTGAGCTATAGGTCTAGTCCATGATTATAATCCAATGATACTATTTCCATTCTAGAATGGAAATCATTTGGAAAGATGGCTAACCTACCTTGGACATGATGGAAAGCAACCATCTCCGTTGTTTCACATAGATGATGCAAAAATGCCTACTAGAGCTTCACAGGTCCCCATCAACATGTATTTGGTATTTTAAGTGCACTAGTTTGCCCATTACATGCACCAACACAATGCCCTACATAATGATTTGCATGCACAACACATTATGCTACACTTCTCAGAGTCATCTGAGGAAGTGTATCTAGGCATTTGTGATTGGGGAATGATGACTCCGTGCAGCTCTTGAAAGCACTATCCAGCATTACCCAACGACAGCCCCAACACTATCCATTGCAAGGTTTCGCAACGTTGCTCCAAAGTGCCTGTGCACCAATCCCCCACCTTTCGACATTGCACAAGATTTGTACGCTATGTCTCATCACATCTTGAAGATCTTAGAATTTGTGCACCATCGGCCAGTACTGGACCCGCACAAGCTCTAATTGGGCATCTACGATGATTTGCAGTTTAGGGAAAGTCAGCACAACCGAATAGACATCCAAGAACTGCTGATTTTTGTGGGGTTTTTAATATTGCTCCTAGATGTGTCATACAACTTAGTCCAAACCAAGGACTTAGACTAGCAAATGACTGAGTCTTCCTTGGACAATTTGTAATATGAGTGACCGAACATGAATACTTGTAACAGTGATATTTTTTTATATCATCTAAGTCTGGATCCACTCCATCATTCAAGTTTGTATATTTAAAATGATATGATAAATGACGCGATAATTAATGTTTAAATACTATTTGTATAAGTGAATGATGCGATGGTACAATTTCTTGATATGATAAATGATGTGATAATAAATGTTTAAATATTGTTTATATAAGTGAATGATGCAATAAGCATCCATTTGAATTTAATTTTTTAATATTATTTATGGTTATAACATAATTCTATCTTGTCATTTTTTAGGTTAAGTATGAGCATGGAGGGAGAGAACGTAGAGAACGTTCCCCCACAAGATCCTCCCTAACCAGAGGAACCACCACTTCAAGAGGGTCCACAAGCCACTTTTGTGCCTCAAGAGGCTGATTTAGTAGACCAGCTAAATCACGCCGAGGCTCAAGCTATCTTGTAGGTGCAAAGAGAGATGTTGGGAAGAGAGGGGCTAGGTATTTTCGCCGCTAGTCCAGTGGATGATGACACCATGCAAGGTGACCTACACTCTCTTCAGCAAGTACAAAGGCTTGTTTTGCATTGCACCCATGTCCCCTAAAATCCTCCTCAACCACACTGCCTCACAAGAAGCAAAACATGCTGATTTTGTACTCAGCCTCGGTAGAAGAAAGAGAAACTATAGGTTGCTTCTTGCTGACCCATGATATAGCTCTAGATCCAAGTGAGAAATAGTAACCTGTCACTGATCTCCTACTGTCCACGTCTCCTACCCAATCCGAGTCACAAAATCTGGTCAAGACATTGCCCAGCACCTGCATCCCTGCCCTCCAATGGTTCTCCTGGGGATTATTGAAAAATTTGCTTAGTACACCAGTCGCAAAGCTGATGTCCACCCACATGTTGCACAATCAAACTGCCCACAAGCCTTCTGTACTTTGCTTCGTCCACCAATGGTGATGAATCCTCGTTTGAGAGCTTCACGTCAACCTCCATAGGGGTGCCAACTGTTCAGCCATGCCAAATGCCTTTAGTATCTCTCCAACATACTTCAGCTATGAGAGGAAGATCTATTTTGGCTCTTGCCAAACTTCAATCACCAAACAGAAATGCATAGGTCCGTCATTTTTGACTCTCTTCCTAGCAACTGCTTTGTCTGCGAGATCTTTTCTTCATGGTTCCATATTATGACAAGGTTGTCCACATAAAGGACCACAATCATACACTAGCCTCGAGCCTGCCTCCTTCTCTATAGATATACAAATTTGCATTAGATGCGCTCCTCCTGAACCCGTTTTGTAGAAAAGCAGATAGTATGAAGAATCAAAAATTTGATTACTGTAAAACTAATACAATAGATGGCACTATCTCTCAGCTGTGCACTTCTATGTGAGAAGCTTCGATGGCATGCTAGAAATAGTAGAGGATGGAGGCTGGATGCTAAGGAATAAGGGTTGCTGTAGCCAGTGATGAATATGGGATTCACGGGCTTGCTCTTATATAGCCACCAGTCGTAGTTGGTTAGACCCAATTGGGAGACCGACCCAGTCAGCCCAAAATGGCCGACTGGAGGTCCGTAGGCCACCGACCACATGTTAGAACCATGGCGCAAAATAGAGCAACTAACCTATGGTCTTCGTTTGGCCCAGAGCCACCATCTGAGATCATCTGGGGCTCCAAACGGGCCCCACAACCCGAGAGTGGGCTGCCCGAGAAATGCTCCATCTACCCTCAGTGCGATCAATCATGGGATGCCTTCCCACACTTGCATGTAGCCTAGTTGGCAGTGTGCCAACTCTATCTGAAGTCGTCTAGCCATCAGGCCACACATGGCCCCCATCTGGTGTCCAAACCAGGACCTACCGAATAACCTAGCTACTCAAATGCCTTCTCCTCATATGGGGGGCTTACAAGTACAGTTAGTTGGTTCCCGCATAGTTACACAAGTGTGGAGCATTGATATCTAACACCCCCCTCAATGTCCACCCGTAAGTGAACTACTTTTTCGGCCCAATGCCAAGTCGATGAAGATGCCTCTCCAATAGGTCTCTTCCAAGAGCCTTCGTGAAGATGTCCGCAACATTCTCTGTAGTCAGACAGTACACCAAGTCGACCTCTCCATCCATGATGAGCTCGCATACAAAGTGATTGAATCTCAATGTGTTTTGTGCGAGCGTGGAACATAGGGTTCTTTGCAATTGCCATGCAACTCTAATTGCCACATGATAACTGCATAGGCTTGTTCTGCACTGCACCCATGTCCCCTAAAGTCCTACTCAACCACACTGCCTCACAAGAAGCAAAACATGCTGATTTGTACTTAGCCTTGGTAGAAGAAAGAGCAACTGTAGGTTGCTTCTTGCTGACCCATGACACAACTCCAGATTCAAGGGAGAAATAGTAACATGTCACTGATCTCCTACTGTCCACGTCTCCTGCCCAATACGAGTCACTAAATCTGGTCAAGGTATTACCCTTGGTATAGGTAATGCCATAATCAAGTGTGTCTTTAATGTATTTCAGCACCCGCATCCCTTCCTTCCAATGGTTCTCTCGGGGCTTATTGGAAAACTTGCTTAGTACACCAGTCGCAAAGCTGATGTCCGCCCGCGTGTTGCACAAGTAAATCAAATTGCCCACAAGCCTTCTGTACTTTGCTTCATCCACCAGTGGTGATGAATCCTTGTTTGAGAGCTTCACGTTAACCTCCATAGGGGTGCCAACTGTCTTGCACTCAGCCATGGCAAATGCCTTCAGTATCTCTCCAGCATACTTCAGCTATGAGATGAAGATCTGTTTTGGCTCTTGCCAAACTTCAATCCCTAAACAAAAATGCATCAGTCCGAGGTCTGTCATTTCAAACTCTCTTCCTAGCAACTGCTTTGTCTGCGAGATCTTTTCTTCATGGTTCCCTATTATGACAAGGTTGTCCACCTAAAGGACCACGATCATACACCTGCCTCCTTCTCTGTAGATATACAAATTTGCATCAGATGGGCTCCTTCTAAAATTGTGCAAAAAGTAGTCATCAATCCACTGGTACCACGCTCGTGGGGCCTATTTTAGTCCGAAAAGTGCCTTCTTTAGTTTACCCTATTTTGTAGAGACGGTAACCCTTCGCATCTTCACTATAGCCCAAGAAAATACACCAACTCTTTGGTTCCCATTTTCTCCTGTTAGCATTAGGGACATGCACAAAATAGTCACATCCAAAAACTCTGAAGTCTGCAGGTGAAGGTTTCTTACTAGAAAAGGCTTGCAGTGGAGTCATCCCATTCACAACCTTGATGTAGCTATGATTCAGAATGTAAACTATCATGTTACATGCTTCAGGCCAGAAAGACTTTGGCAAATCTTTCCCTTTCATCATGCTCCTACCCATTTCACAGATGACTCGCATCTTGCACTCTGCTACTCCATTTTGCTGTGAAATATGTGGCGGGGGTTTCTGCCTCTTGATCCCGTGACTTTTGCAGTAACTTTTGAATTCACTTGATGTGAACTCACCACCTCTATTTGATCTCAACTTCACCTTCCTCCCCGTTTCTTTCTCGACCATTACATGCCATTCTTTGAACTTACTAAAAGCCTCATCTTTAGTCTTCAGGAAGTATATCCATATCCTTCTACTGTAGTCGTCGATCAGCATCATGAAGTAGTAGGAACCACCCAAAGCTTCCGTCTCCATCTTTCCGTAGAGGTCCATGTGAATGAGCTCTAGAGGAACCTTTATCCTACTGGCCTCTTTAGGAAAGGGCTGCCAATGCTGCTTGCCCATCATGCAAGCTTCACATACATCGGGCAAATCTATAATTTTTGGTAGGTCTACAACCATTCCACTTTTATGCATCTCCTTTAAAGAACTAAGGTTTAGATGACCAATCCTCTCATGCCACAACTTAGTGTTGCTCACATTGGCTCGAGCACTGAAAGCTGAGAGTTCGTAGATGTTGTTGCTCGGGGGGGTCACTATGTATAAACCCTCTATATCACGTGCGTTCAAGGCCTATATTTAAAATCCCTTATCTGTAAATTTTTTCATTAATAAAATGTACCCCTTTTCTATACAAATCTGTAATTTTTTTCCAAAACTATTTTAAATAGTCCCTTATGTATATTTATTTCTGTAAATTTTAGAAATAAAAAATATCCTTATGTTGAACTCACGTGATAGGGTTACATATGATGAGTGACCCCCCCGAGTGTTGTTGCACCGTGTACCTTTACCAATGACCTTCCCTTGAAGATCCAAAATCTGTGCACCATTCTTATCGAATTGAACTTTGAGGTCCCGATCCGTGATCGCAAAAACGGACAACAACTTCCTCTTGATATCTGGCACATAAAGAACATCGGACAACTATTTTACAACTCCATCTGACTTGAGAGGAATCGTACATTTTCCTTTTGCTGGACATTTTGCATCATTGCTGACTGCTACCAGGATGTCATTCCCTACCAGGTGTAGAGAGGTATACCAATCCTTCCGACTGGTCATGTGGCATGATGTACCACTGTCAATAATCCAAGGTTCATCTGTAGGTACATGAACTGCCTCCGTGCAAATCTCCTCAATTGCTACGAATAGCTCTACTGGTACTGCCTACGTGCTATTGATGGACTCTTTCTTTACTCTGTTCTTCTCATCTGCAATCTTCTTCTAGCACTCATTCTGCTTGTGCCCTGCCTTGTTGCAATAGAAGCACTTGATCTTCTTCTTTATATTTTTATCATCAAAAGAAGATGGGTTACCAGATTCCTTACCCTTACCTTTCTTTGATCCAACCGAGAAGGCCGAATCTTCTCTAGTCCTCATCTTTTGATGCATCTCCTCCTCCAGAAGCATTGCGCTGAAATCCTCAAGTTGAGGGGTGGATTTTTGTTCTACGTATTCAGCGCCATAACAAAACCGTCGTACTTTGGTGGGAGAATCCATATACACCTTCGTGCTAGATTCTCGTTGGTGATGGTGATGGTGATGCCAATTGCAGTCATCTGATTGTGCAGATTCTTCACCCTGGTGATGAACTTCTCTGCCGTTTCAGACTCAGACAGTTTCTGGTTCGCGAGTTGAGTCTCCAGATTTTGAATCCGCATCTGATTCGTGGTCTCGTACTAATTTTTCAAGACTGTCCATGCCTCCTCCACTGTGGTGACATGTTGAATTGAGGTTGAATTAACGCCATGACAGAATCACTTACACTGCAGACAATAGAACACGGCACATCTGCATTTCTTCTTGTCCACACGAGAATTTGATCTGCAGTTGGTACTATCTGTTGTCTTGCATTGGCTGGACTCAGTCTCGCAACCTGCTTCACATCCACCCCAGTAGTAGTATCCCAAAGCTCGTATGCGCTTAGGATGGTCTTCATCTTGAACATCTAGAGTGGATAGTTAGTGCCATCCAACTTTCCACTTTTGCTGAACAGTGGGATTCGCAGTCTTGCGGGCTGGGCCATCTCTCATAATCTGCTCACAAACAGAAACACACTACCAAATCTTCTTGCTAGAGCCCAAGCTCTGATACCATGTAAGAAAACAATACAACGTCTATGCTCAACAGATAATAGGATCTCGTATGCAAGAGAGAAAAGCAGATAGTATGGAGAATAAAAAATTTGATTACTATAAAACTGATACAATAGATGGCGCTAACTCCCAACCGTGCGATCCTATGTGAGAAGCTTTGATGGCGTGCTGGAAACAGTAGAGGACGGAGGCTCGATGCTAAGGAATCAAGGTTGCTATACCCAGTGATGAATATGGGCTTCACGGGCTTGCTCTTATATAGCCACCAGTCATAATCAGTTAGACCCAATTGGGAGACCGACCCAGTTGGCCCAAAATGGCCGATTGGAGGTCACCACTGACCACACGTTAGAACCGTGGCATAATCACATGCCCTACAGTAGACCTCTACTAGTCTACCCAACCTACATCACCTGCATGCTGCTCCTAGAAGCATAAGGACCTGATGTCCCACAACTGCTTCCCTACTGCCAAAATCTGTCATAATCATGCTACCAACTCCCACTACAATGGAAGCAAGAATCGGAAGTGTAGCCCCAATGGCAAACATGTGAGAACCAAGTCCCAACCCAGTCATGGATGCATGAAGTACTATGGCTACCATATCAACCATAACCTACTACTCAATTGATCTGTGATCGTCAAACCTGCTGTGTTTCAAGTATGGAGCCAGTATAGGTAATGAAATACTCAGTAACTTCCTCCTCTCCATACTGAAATGACAAAGTATCTGAAAACAAACATCATCAAGACCATGCAACTCCCACTACAAAGCATCCCTATCCATAAAGGACCATATGGCAAGTAACCTCAGAAGGATAGCAACCTTCTAAATATTGAGACCATAACCTATCTCACTACGCATCACATCCTGAGCTCTCATAACAGTATCAAACCTATGAAGCCAAGCTTGAGGGGATTGCTTCTGGCCATGGAGGCACTTACAAATCAAACATATGAATGATTCTTGCCCATGCACAATATGACCCAAGTCAATAATTGCAAAAACCACATCTATCCTGGCATAACTGGCCAATGGATCATACCAGGCATCCCTATTCCAGGTATCCTACTAACCATGCATAGCCTCATCCTCATCTGTAAGAGGCACTCTGCATCTTGGGAGCAAACTATAACTGTCCATAGAAGATCCATCAACAATCTCCATAGGAGTATAAACCTATGGAATACTCGAGACATCTAACTGTCTCTGACCAAAATTAGGAAGCAACCGTGGCTGTCCCAACTGTATAACATGTTCACCGTGGGAAAAATCTCCTACTCCAAGGGATATGGGCCTACAAAGAATTCGGATGTATCAGTGCACTAACACTCTCCTAGAACACCACTCTCCTGCTATCCATAGTCTTGGGCTGTCTAAACATAGTATCCTCTCTGAAATAGACATCATGGCTGCGTATCAGCTCTCGAGCTAAAGAATCCCAACGTGTAGTCCCTACTAGACTCACTATATCCAAGGAATATGCACCTCCTTGATCGGGAACCATGAGCATAAGCCTCGTAGCCAAACACATGTAAATGCTCATAACATGGTGCCCTTCCTGTCAGGAAGTCAAATGGAACCCTACCATCCAGAGATCTCCTGGGTGACCTATTAAGCAAGTATGCAGCTATCTTACATGCCTCATCCCAATAGCATTTGGTAAGACCTGCATATCGTAGCATGCTACCAATCATGTCCAATAGAATCCGATTTATGCCTTCTGCCAAGGCATCATGAGCAGAAAGATGAGGAGTGGTTAGCACCCTCCTGATACCAAGTGTATCACATAGATGCTGAAATCTAAGAGAGGTAAACTCTACATCACCATCACTCATCAAGCTCAATAGCTTCTTTCTTGACTGATTTTCTGCATTACCCAAGAAACGCTAAAATGTATCATATACGTCATGATTCTGATGGAATCGGATATACCCATATGTACTTTGTAGTAGCATCAATATATGTCACAAAGTAAGAGGCACCACCTAGTGAGCATGTAGGCATAGGCCCACAAACTGCACTATGAACCAAGTGCAATGGCTCAACATACATCTCACTGATTGTCTTCCTCACAAAAGAGGATCCTGACTGCTAACCATCATGACAATCATGACATAAAATCCTCGGGGGGGTCACTATGTACAAACCCTCTATATCACGTGCGTTCAAGGCCTATATTTAAAATCCCTTATCTGTAAAATTTTTCATTAATAAAATGTACCCCTTTTCTATACAAATCTGTAATTTTTTTCCAAAACTATTTAAAATAGTCCCTTATGTATATTTATTTCTGTAAATTTTAGAAATAAAAAATATCCCTTTGTTGAACTCACGTGATAGAGTTACATATGATGAGTGACCCCCCCGAGATAAAATCTGAGAGACATCCATAACAGGAATGTATCTCAATGTTGTAAGGGCTTCCATACTTGCATCAAACATATGTCCAAGTCAGGCATACCATAAAGCTACTTACTAATCATAAGCATCTGATCCTAGACACTTGATACATGCAATGCATAAGAGAATCCAACCTGTGATCCCCTAGCCATAACCAAATTGCCTCTAGTAATCTTCCATGTATGATCACCTAGAGAGACATGATAACCTACCTCAACCAACTGTCCAGTATTGATCTTGCTCATAGCAAATCTTGGTATATGTCTAACCCTCTGCAAAACAAGAATAGAGCCACTAGGCATAACAAGGTGGATATCCCCATAACCATAGACATCCATAGAATGATCAATGACCATCAAACTGCTCTCCGTAATGCATTTCTGATATGCACTGAACCATGACCTATGAGGGGTCATATGACATAAAGCACATGGATCTAACATCCAATCACTGAGAATGGGTACATCAGTGGCCAAGAAGGAGGTGTTATACATAGACAAAAAATGCCTTCATCACTGCTACTGTCAGTGGAAACCCTGGCATCCGCGCCTTGAAGCTCAACATGCTTCTTCTCCTTCTTCCTATCATTCTTAACCTTGCTCTTCTTCTTGCATTTTCTCAGCCATTTCCAGCAGTACTTTTTCATGTGGCCATACTTTCTACAATAGAAACATCTAACACAAGTCCAAGAGCTAGAGTTGCTCTTGGAATTCCCCCTTGAACATGACCTGTTTCTACCAATTAATCTGCCTCTGGAGTGCATATCAAGGATGTATTTCAGCCCATCAGGGCATTCCAACCCATCATGCTATAACATAACACTATCATGGTCATACATCCAGCATATACGAGTATAGAACTCATATGCATGGCAGTCTACACTCTATACACCATCCTGTACCTACAAGTAGACTGACTTCGAGAGTGATGATTGAATGATAGAGCATGCTTGCTCATCCATGTCATCCCAATCACTCTGTTTAATGCTATTAGGGTTGACACCTTTGCATTGAATGGCCTTATGTTGCCTCTTCTGCACTAACACATCATAAATCTACTATTTCCAATACTAAAAGTTCGATCCATCCAAACTCTCAATATCAAAGAGGGAACTACAAGCAATAGATGCCATATTTGTGGCACAATAATTCGCAACCAAAGAGTAGTACAATGCAATAGAAAACTCAAATGACCAAAAATTATAGTGCTATCTAGACCAATCAGGTTTCCAAATAAATTGGCTGATCCAAGGCTCACAAGCACTCAGCCATATAGAGACATAAACAAGAATATATGCAGCCCAGTAACTTGCCAATGCCTGGCAATCCAAGTAAGCAATGCACTGAGCCAAATGAGCAATGCCTACTCAACCAATGGTAGTAGGAGCCCAGCTCAACTATCCATAAACACCAGTGTGGCATCCATCAATGCAAATCCATAATGCATCGATATCCATAGTCAAGCGGCCAAAACTCTTGACCAATCTACCACAGGTATATGCCAATTTTGTTGCTTGTTAAATCAACAGCCAGTAAACAATCTTGTGCATGAATCAGGCCTACAAGTTCTTCTCATCAACATCTGCTGAAATTTGCACCTTTCAACTGTTCTATAAACATGCATAAGGAACCTTAGAGTTTGTCATCTATTATTGCTAGCACAAGTGCACAAGTTCTAGCAATTTCGCAGCATCAGATATTGTATTAGCAATTTCTCATCACGAACAGGAGCTGTATGCCAATATTCTAGTCACTGTGAACACAGAGACTTAGCTTTGCATTTCACACTAAAAGTGGTTGTTGTTGCAATAGAGAGTAATTAGCAATACGTGACAGAGCAATCGAATGCAGCTTTACATAGCTCTGTAGGACAAAAGCTAGAGTTGGATTCATAGGGCTTGGTGATTATGCATCATAGATGTGTGTTGATTCTAAATACACAGGCATCCTTCATACAGGCCGATTATCAGCCATACACACATCGATTGCACATAGGGATTGCAAACCAACTTGAGCTACCAAGATTTGTTGTAACACTCTAGCAAGAAAATGCCTCGATTGAAGAAGCTCCACAGTCACCGCATCTCCAAAATTCACTTCTTAGACATTGTAGTTCACTACTATGATACCAGTTGAGGGAGAGGAGAGCACGCACAAAGGGATAAGAAGACACCATTAGTGGTGGAGCAAAAGCTACTCCAGCTTATTCCTCTCATATATATATGAGTATATGTAGGCCCTGTACAAGTGGGTAGGCACACTGTCCTTTACCCTAACACAGCGTAGCTAGCAAATTTACAAGGCCTAGTAATATACTGGCTCTTCAATGGGACCTATGTGAAGCTCTAATAAGTAGCAAGTTATTTTATTTTAATCATTAGATTCAACATGCACAGGAAAATGGACATGTTGACAAAATCTTCTAAGTCAAGCCATAATTAGGAGTCATCATACAGAAGACATGCAATTCACTAGGAACGAGGCATCACGTGCATAATTAACTCTAATAGCAAACCTATTTTGACAAGCCATTGTGGAATGCGAGATAAGGTAAAAGTTCATATTCTATTGCACTTCATTTGCTAGTGCATTCTCAAGACTTTTAAGACCTCAGAGCTCCTATCTTTTCCAGCCAACTTTCGTTGATGCCACGTCTTCATTTTTGTCTACTAAGCCATAGCTTCCTCCTCTTTTGAACTAGAGCAACATCAAGTTTGATGCAGAAAGTCTACATCACAAGTCTCAACTCCTCACTCCAATAGATAAAAACCAAAAAATGCAGGTGGTTCACAAGTGCAACCGACTTCACCTTGTTTGCAAAACTTCCATGGGCAGAAGCGTGGGATGCAGCTATCATGGAAGAGATGCTCGAGTCATATGAAGTAGCAAATCACATCTTCATCGTCGACAACCAATATGTTAAGATCATCAAGTTATTACTTCGATAATTGTTCCTGCTACTCTGAGGCCCAAAGGAGGCCCAAAGTTGACACTATGCCAAGATCACACACACTAAGATAGTTACATTGAGGACAGGAGCCACTTGACATCCCAAGGATGTGATCAAACAAAAATCTAAACCTGAACACCTAGCCATTCTTTTTATTTCTCTTCGAGTTCATAGATGACTAGCTTGGTGTATTGCCAAAAAATTTTATTCACAACTTTCTAGGCAATGAGCAAGGGCCAAGCACATTGCAAGCTTGGTCCCCATAGTTACAAAAGGGGGTTATCCTCATCTTTGAGTGGTAATTGGGGTCCAAACAAATTAATTGGATTTAAAAATGGGGGTAATCCACTCCCATGAAAGTTAATTAAGGAGAATTTTAAAAATTAAAGTAGAGAGATAAAAAAATGAAAGCTATAACTACAAAGAGAAACCACAAGGAGGTTAATCATGGGGCACTCTACAAAACTAATGGGGGATAATCCTCACACTAGCACTTAACCAGCAAAATTAAAACCCAAGTTTAACGAGTCTAAGAAATAAGAGTAGCATCATTTTGGATTCTAGAAAATAATGGAGTGTAAAAGAATAGAAAATAGAACCAATAAGCATGTATAATAGAACACGAGATCTTTTATTAAAAGAGTATGTTATCGAGCTATTAGAATATTACACAGAGTGATTTTAAGCTAGAGAAGATCATCAAGCAAAGAACCAATTTAATTATTCATACGTAACTTGATAAATATCTATAAGAAGTATAGAGATATATAAGTATTTTTTTAGACCACACTTGTGGGCCATATACGTGTGTATTGTGTAAAAAAAATAGCAGCTTTGTTGTTATGTATATATAATTAGAAGCCTTAAACAAAAAATGTTCTTGGATAAGTGCAAAATCTGAAGATGAACATTAAATTTAATAAAGGGAAAGAATGAATCTCCAATATATAATGGAAATAATTAAATGTTAGTGGAATTAAACAATTAACTCAAGCGCAACTAACGTAGTCACATACTAAATACTAATGAAAAAAGGACTTGTATATACATATATAAAAGGAATGTATAAATTCTAAGAAGACTAAGCATACCACATTAAGAATTTACAACAACATGAATACCGAAAAGAAAGTCATCATGAAAAGACACTAAGTAAAGGGCTAATAAGCTATATATACATATATACATATATATATATATATATATATACTACTGCAATAATGAGAAGCTGCAAGCACTAAAACAAAAATGGTCATCCACTAAACGAAGTGCCAGCCAAGGAAAGCATCGCCCAGGCTGAGGCGGGGAAGCAAGTGCAAGTTAAGCAGCTTGTGTACTACAACACGGGTAACTAATGCAAAGACCCAGAACTATATAAGATCATCGGAATGGGTAACAACTAGGAGCAAAAGGTGCAGACCTTTTGCTTTACAATGAGAAAGGGGACTGAGCTTTACAATGAGAAAGGGGAGTGAGGGGTCAATGGCAACGACGAAAGTATAGTCGACGGTGACTAGTACATAAGCGATGGCCAATTTTTAAGATGCACAAAAGCAAGGCGAGTAGAACCGGAACCAATAAGCCTCCATCACAATGAGTAGAGACCGAGTCAAACTTGAAGAGGAGAAAATGAAGGTGTCAAGTCATGTCTGGGAGCTACAAACGATCTAGCTAGGTAAGCACACTCAAGGTTCCTTACGCCAACAGACAAAATTCAAGCTTACGGTGGCAATGTCCGGCTGGGAAAAACACTGAAGCTATGTCTGTCATAAACTGAGCCGAGAGGATTGAACAAAGGCATCATAAGTGAATTCATGCAATTATACTTAGAGCAACAGAAAAATAACAAACATCCAGCGCCAATGGAATAAAATCATACGTCAAAAGGCAATAAGGTTGTAGAAGTTAGACAAGCAAGAAACGATGAATGGGTGCATTGAAGCTATGATAGCCAGCAGAATAACGGGCAAAAGTTGGAGACATTAAAGAGAAGGTCTATCAAGCAAAGTACGTGAACAAAAAAAGCATAACCTGTAGGAGCGGGGAAGCAATACAAGAGGGAGGAGTTACGATGAAAAAAATAGGGAGTTTACGTGAATTTGTGAGTACGTGAGTATGCAGACTGTGCATTACAACCTTTACAAGCGAGCATTACAAGCATTCCGTGAGCAAGCATTACAAGCGAGCGCAATAAGACTGTGCAAGGAGGCACCTATGCAGAAAACAAACTGAAGAAACGAAGGGGGGTACTATTACACGTCCAAAAAGCAGGTTGTAGGAGGTCGCTTATGCAACGTAAGAGGCAAGGGGTACGTGATTTCAGAGTTAGAGACTACCATGAAAGAGAGCCGAGCTCTTGTACACAGAAAGAGAGAGCCAGTCGGCTCAGAAGGACTCGACTAAGGCAAGGAGTAGGAGAAGAGATACATGAGGCACATGAGGCAAGGAGTAGGAGGGGAGACACATGAAGCGTAGCCGAGGGAGCAGGTTTACCATTTGCAAGGAGCCGAGTAGATAGGGTAGGGTAAAACGAGAGGAGAAGAGCGTTAAAACAAGAAAGGGGTAGGCATTATGCAAGGGGGTGAGGTCGTGTAAGAGTTCGTTAGATGGCAAAATATGCGAGGGGAAGAAAAATTACTAGAGGGTAGACTTAAGCTACAAAGGTCAACAAATGACCCGCGGCAATATTAGGTGTAGTCATAGTAGGCGAAAAAAGCCACCTCGGAAAATGCGGGTTAACAATTAGTTAAAAATATAAGGGGTAAGTAAAAGAGGTCAGACATAGACATTGGCGCATTTTGGGATTTTATACGTGTATGTATACAAAGTATATATATCTATAAATTCTTTAATATATATCTATGTAGAGAACCTTCTTCTAAAGTTTGTATTGTGGCCTATCATCTTGAAAGGATTAAAATGGATTATGTTTGTCTTGAAATGTTCGCACGCGTGTGCACACACACACACACACATATTTTTTATACTTTACAAACAAACACATCCACACACACACTTACACACAACCCCACAAACCCACAACCTTGATACAAATATCAACTTTCTGTTTATTTATAAGCTTATCCTCATAAGCTTATTACATGTCCTTTCTTTACAATTGTCAAGTAGGTACAGACGCTTGTGAGCATGACCTAAACACAACTCCGTAGTATCATGTAGTTTTAGAGCATTGTGTATGTTCGTATATCAAGACAAAAGATGCAATAATGCTATTCACAAGTTGACATACCAGCATGTAGAGTTGCGTTAGTCGAGTATATGTGTATCATGGTGTCAATCGTGGTGCACAATTATTCCAGAGTGGAGTTTGCAAGGCGCAATCATTGTTGGTCATCAATTAGCTACTACTTCCAGGCTCTCGAGATGGTGACCAAAAAGTACCCAGTGGTCAGTACATGACTCTTGCACTGCGTGGCCTAGAAGTACCCACAGAGTACACGACTCTTGCTTTGCCAGGCAACGATCTACTAGACAGGTGGAGCCACGTATATAGCTTTATGATTAAATCCACCTCCTAAGTCAGGATACAGCTAGGTCTAACTCCCATTATAGCATTCAAAATGGCCGACTAATAGTTAAGGTGTCATTGTTTGCTTGGGTGTAGACATTTTTGGTGAGGTTCAGGGACTTTTCTGTATATGGGTATCTTGCATGACCCATAACTTATGCATTGCTAAACGGAATTCGGCAAACTTTGTCTTCAAGTTGTAGTACACATTCCAAACTTAAACATGAGAGCAAAAGATTATGGGATAAGGATTTGGAATAAGACCGTTAAAGCATTACAAGTGCTATGTTGCATGTGAAGCATGCATCATGAAGACTATAGGATATAGCAATTTATTCAAAAACGTCAAAAATTTATTCTATACATACATGCAATCAAGTAATCATTCTAAACTACACTATGTAAGCTTCTCCTCAACCCAAGGACACACCTAAATGAGATCATTATGCATGGGTTAATGGGCCTCCAATGTTGTGCTAAAGTGATGCATAACCATTTGACAACATGCTCTATAATTTTCTTTTGATTTGTTGAAAACCAAAACAGATCAAAAATTTAGAATCCAAACTATTGGGACTAGTGCATGGTGGTCTTAAAACATTGATAGTTATTGGTATTGGTATCTAGATTCACCATAAAATGAAAGAAGTTGGAAAAGTGCAATTTGTGCATGTGCAAAGATCTTGTAATAAATCAAACACTATTTACAATTTTGAATTGTTTCTTTTTCCATGCACTTGCTTGCTATATGGCTCATAAGCATGCCAAAGGTCATTGCATACACAGCATCAAACCCGATAGCATGCCCTTTGGCCTATTTGTGTTTTGAAGCATTTTAGGCCACATTGCACTTGTTTGGGATATCCGATTCTGCTGATGTGTATCGTCAGAGGGAGAAAAATCGACGGCTGAAATTTCGTTAATCTTGCAAATTTCACACCTCCCGCCCATTAAAGATTGGAAGATTAAGTACCTGAAACCTACCCCCGCACTGTGAACGCCCTGCAACCTGCACGCCCCTGGACGTGACCTTGCACAGACTTTGGTTTGCCATTGTCTTCTTTTGGGTAAGTTGTCTTCTATTCTTTTCTTGCCTCACCAGCTAGCTTCTCTAGGTGTATTCTGGACTCTGATCGTGGCCATGGCGTCAGTGGCAACATGTAGCTCGCCATGGCTTGCAAGAGAAGCAGAAAGAGGCTGCGAGACAAGGAAGCCGAAAACCAAGTCAAGGCACAAGGAATAGAGTGCAGGTCGAGGAAAGTGCTGGCATGGTATCGAATTGGCAACAGAAGACACTTTTGCAACATCTGTGAAGAGAGAAACAAGTGAGAACAAAGAAGACTCCTTGCAAAGCAGTAGCAAGAAGTGGTTGCAGATGCACGCATTCGATCATTTCCATCGAAGCGAAGAACCCGAGCTGTGATGTCATGATTGGTGGGAGCATTCAAGGAAACAAAATCAGGCCATTCAGGTGATTACCAATCTCGAGTCTTCACAAGCTTAAGCCTACAGATCAACTAGCTACAAAGAGGGCAACATTAGCTATGTTGGTGTCCTCTGAAACAAAGGAGAAACGGCTTGGATGCACAATGTCGAAGATCTTGTCAATCAGAAGGACCAATGTGGCTCCAGCAGTTGAATGTAGAGTAGAAGCAATGCACGATCATCCTGATCCAAGAAGTCTATGGGCTTCAACAGAACGCAAGAAAAGGAGAGACAGCCTAAGTGTGAAAGTCATTGCTAGAATGACGACGTTTTGGCATGAAAATACGAGAGTTTCTCCAAAAAGAAAAGACATTTGTAAGAAGTGAACAGGACACAAGGTGTTTGAGGAGCACATCATACACATGCTAGATACAACGCAGGTCAGTGGTGCCTAAACCAACCCGGTGGTTGTTTGTGACTGAGCTTTGGGATAGTTTACTTGTTTCTTTTCTTAAACTAGGCTTGGACTAAATGTAATTGTCCTAAACCAACCCAATGGTTGGAACATCATGCAACTGTAGGCTCACTGTAGGCTGGTTCAGCTCAATCGCCATTGATGTGATTGTCCTGAACCAGCGTGGTTGAATAGACATTAGTTGTTGTCCAGCCCGGTGGCATGGTTGAGCAAAAATTAACATCAATATATTTCGCAATACATTGTTATTTTACTAAACCCTGTGGTTGGAACATCATGCAACCTTAGCTGCTTCAGCTCAATCACTAGTTACATGATTGTCCTCAACCAGTATGGTTGAACAGACATTAGTTATTGACCAGCCCGATGGTTGAAATTATTGTGTTTCTTAGTACTTAAATTCGTTGAATTTAATTTCCTGCTATTCGAGTCATATACCACTGTTAAATTGTGAAATTCAAAAATGAAAAGCAATATATTATTATTTTATAATGGTGAAATTCAAAAATAAAAATCAATATACTTGTTATTGTCTAATATATGAAGTTGAGACCGTCAAGCTAAACCATCCCAATGGTTGAAACTATGACAGTGTCCTAAACCATCCCGGTGGTTGAAATTGTGACTGTCCTAAACGTGTCCTAAACCAACCTAGTGATTGAAATTGTGACTGTCCTAAACCAGCGCGGTGGTTGAAAATTATTTTGCTTCATTATATACTTTAATTGGACTGTGTTTTGTATTGTTTTAGTAGTAGCAAAAAGGGGGCACATTGTTCAGTTGTTCCCGCATGTTGGGTCAGCAGACGGAGTTGTATCTCAAGTTTGTGAATCAAAATCCAGACATTTCAATTGGGCAGAGGAGCTTTGAGCATTCTAAGCCCTGGTACGTCAGGAAACTCAAACACAAGAATGTTTGTTGTTGCAAAACACACGTAGACTTTGACCTAGCCTGGCAAGCTATGAATGACTTGAGATCTGGTCGTGCTAGAGTATTGCTCCATGGGGATCAATGCCCGTGCGATGTCCATGCCTTCCCAATGAATGCGCAGTCTATAGACCACCTAGATCCTCATCATGTGTTGCAAGGGAGGGCAGGTTTTATAGCCTGAGGTCTCTATGGGAGCCAGTGGTTTGTCCAAAGGGAGATCGTGAGTGGCACAAGATTGAATGCATTCACGACACATGCAAGCATTGCAGTTTAAAGCTAAAGAAGAAGACATTCAATGTATGTCCAAATAAAATGAGAAAAGACAACCACGTTGCTCTAAAATGGAAGAGATTTAAAAATGTCAATCTTGAAGGATCTGATAAAAAGAGATGGCTACTGTCATATAAGAGCACCCAGCCAAGGGAGCTTGTAGGTCACGTGGTTCAATCCATCCCAAAATATGTGCTTCACGATTTCACAGCCAGCTGGCAAGATAAGTAGTTCAAGACATGCCTTCAAGTCAATTTTCCCGGTGACACTATTGTATCTGTCATAGATTTTGTAAAAAATTATTCTTTTCAAGAACAAGATGAGATACAAACTGCTCACTGGTACAATAAGCACATAACAATTCTTGTGCATATCACATACAGTCATTTGCTTAATTCTTCCACGCCTGATGCCAATCTGCTTACTGACTCACAGGAGTCCAGGTCACTACAACACACTTACCATTTCTACATTTCAAATGATAGGGAACATGACACCCTATTTGTGCAGCATGCTTTTCTATTGCATTAGGAATGGCTAAAAAAGGAAAATCCCCATGCAAAAAATATAAAACAACATTGGTGTGGTCAGATGGTGCTGCCTCTTAATTTAAATCAGCACATGGATTCTACTTCGTCTCAAGGTTCAAATCCCTGACCGGTCTAGACATGATGTGGAATTTCTTTGGGTCTAGCCATGGCAAGGGTGAACATGATGGATGCGGTGCTGTTATTAAGCAAGCTCTATTTAAACACCAATTAGCATGCCCTCAAGAAAAACTCAATGATGCCCATGATGCTGTAACATGGCTTATAGCCAACCTCTCCACAGGCGTGCATTCAACATACAGTAAACAAAGCCTTAAGAATATTGTAGTACATAGAGTGTTCCATGAAGTGAAAGTGGATGAAGTGCAAAGGAGAAGCCGGCACGATTGTGAGAAAATTAAAGGAGTTCGTGGTCTGCATAATATAAGGGGATTTTCAAACAACCAGCTAATTAAAATGAGAAAAGTTTCTTGTTTTTGCACTATCTGCACTAATCCTGCACTACTACTGTGCTATCCTTACACTACTACCATGCTATCCTACAATTTATTGCATAGTCCTAGGACCCTTTAAACTAGGTGTAGCTAACCATCATATTTCAACCACTGGGCTACTTAAAACATTTAAGTACTAATATGGAAGCAGGTCAATACAAAATCAGGTATTACAAGCACCATGAGAATATCCACAAGTTCAAGAAATGTGTGCAAGATTTTTATTATTTCAAAACACAACGACATTTTGCTTTTTCAAGGAAATTCTAGACTCCCAACTATCTTATCAACCTCTCTATAGCAAGCATCTCCCAACTTTGGAGGCCAGTCTGCTGCACAATGGCAGACTTCTTCACACACTCAGATTACACACTACTTGCTTGACTCTGTCGACTTATATGCCATAGTAACTCCTCCATTCACTAGGAGTTCTCTTCATCCTGCTCTTTGCGCTCTATACATCTTTGAGCCTCTATCATGTCCTGCCAAAAGAAACCTACATCATGAGCTTGACAAGTACCTTAAAGGAGCAGAAAAAACAATAGCCAAGGAAATTAATAATCACCGTCTGTGCGACTCCAAGTAATACACCCACCACTAAAGAATATCCTCCTTGTAGCTATTTTCTTCCTTCTTCTTCGGGTCTGTTTCTGCAAGGATGCCATCCAACATCGTTTTCAGATCGAACAAAAGCATTTCAAAGTCTTTTGGGTATGCCATAGATTTGCAATAGGTGGATCAATGTACAAAGTTTGGATCGGTGTACAGAGTTTTGGGGCTAGATCTCATAATGGGCTCTTAGTTGTGTCTACATTGTACTTAAATAGGGAGAGAGTTCGTTGAGCCTAACCTTCTCATTCTTCAGTCTCATGTTAGTTGTCTAATATAAATCTTTCATCTCACATTAGTTGTCTTATCGAAATCTTTCGTGGTACAATAGTTCACTAGTCGAAATATTTCGTCTCACATTACGTGTCAAATCAAAATCTTTCATCTCATTATTATCACCATGCTAGCGTGGATAAAAGAACACTATCTAGACACTTAGTTGATAAAACATTGCCCAAGTAAACTCTGGAGAAGATTAACAATTCAATATATTACACAGAGATTACATAGATTACAATCTCAAAGACTCCTTTACTTTAGATTACATCTCAAGGACTCCATGTTGAGCTCCCTGATTGCAGGCTCGGCCCTCCTTGTGTTAGAAATGACCCAACAGAGGCTACACGCACCGGAAGACTTATAGTAATGCCCAAGAGCTCACACAGTATGCGGTGTGGGTGTGGAATCATAGACTTCTTTACTTATGTGCATACAATAGGTGTGCAGACTCATCAATAGACAATGAACCAACCAGATAGACAAAACAACAAAATATATATATTTTCGTCCAAAACTATGCACACAATACAAGAGAGACAGATCCAGAGTCCCACCAATGGTGTGGTCCTCTGATCTTACCACAAGGTCCTTCTCCTATCAGCTGGCTATCTCTAGACTCAAGTCTACGTGCTTCACCTCGAGCTTCTGTAGACTTTCCATCCAGATCACAACACCTTGCTGCCCTGAGAGATAGCCAAGGTTCAGCCCTTGAGATCTCAGTCTGCACGACACCTTCTACTCTCCTTCACCTCCAAGATGAGGCCCAAGAAAATGTCTTCTGGCTGCTCCTGTCTGCTGCTGGTTCTACTGAACTGTTGAATATGAAATGAGGCCCAGGGCCTCTCCTTTTATAGGCCCCAAGGGGGCTGGCAAAAAACCGACGAGCCTATTATAGACTGGCCGACTAGTCTGTGGCTGGTCCAACCCTAAAAGAGCACACCCCCCAGGGCTTTTGGCCCAAACTTCCAGGGTCTTTTGGCCCTCCATGCAAGGCAAGTATCCAGCCCATAAAAGGCTTGCCTCCTACCCACTGACAGCCATAGTTCCTGCTGCAGATCTGGGCCTGCACATCCTGCCATATCTGTGCCTCTGCCAGGTCCTCTTCCCAGCCACGTGTCTTGCGCCGTACACTGCTGATGTCATTGCGCCCTGCCAGATCAGATCTAGGGCTTATTGTCCCCGCCTTATGCTCCTTCCACAGGTTCCGTCCTTTGCAGCTTTCTTCTCTTGTGAGGTGCTGCCCATGTGGTAGCCCCCTCTCTCTTTCTTCTCTGGGCATCTTCTGCCCTAGGTCTCCCTCCCCCACGCTCTCCTCATTTGGGGGCTTACAGATGGGGAGGTGACCTTTCCAACACCCCCTCTCACCGACACATCTCAGCCCAATGCCAACACATCGATGAAGATGCTCCAGGTTCTCCATGGTCATAGTCCTCTGGAACCTTTTGGTGTCGAAATCTTTTCCTGGCTTTGCATCCAGTGGCTCCTGCTCCACCAGGTCCGGTTCCGCTTCCGCACACCATCCTGGTACACATCTCTGGTAGCACCTCCTAGTACCACCTCCTTCAGTCACATTCTTGCCTCTGAACTCGAGCAATCCAGCCGTCACGATCTTCCAGTCATCCCCCTCATAATGAGTGAACAACCTGGAGTCTTCCAGGCACCATGCTCTAAGGGTCTGTTTCAACCCGTCCTTCCTTTGGCAAGGTCTGCAACCAATAAATATTTCCAGATAACCTGGACCATGAACTCTCGCTGAGTTCTCAAGCAGGTACTCTTCTGGCTTCAGTATTCTTTGTCCATCACCTTCTAGCAATCTGCGTCCGAGATTTGAAGAAGCACCAATACTTCCCCTTCTGCCTTCGAAGAAGGCCAATTCCTTCCAATCTCTTATCACCTGAGACAAATGAAGAGCAGAGTCTCTCTACAGCAGCATGCTATAAAGGCTCAAATGCAGAATATCAAATACATACCAGACTCTTGTACTACCTGAATGTTCGCTTTGAAAGCAAACTCTCATTGAGGCACCCACCAAGCGCTTGTGTAATCCTATACTGTCCCCTTCTGAACTCCAGCATCCATCTGACCATGAGATCCCAGGGCCTTCCATGGAATCCACCCTCGTGTCAATGTCAACAGCCACACACTTGGAAGGTACCAAGCGCTCCATGCTATCCTTCACCTTCACAAAAGCATCTAACTCCTCGTCGACCCACATCTCTATGTCAAACATCCTTACTGTGATTTCTAGATCACCATATCTGACCTCGATAACACTCGGTGATGTCACCAGGAACAACTCTTTGATTACCACATTTGCTTTGGTCTTTCCCTCTGAATCTGAGTCAGACTCCTGTTTGTTTTTCTGATCCGCCTTTTTCTTTCTGTAGTCCTTTGCAAAATGTCCGGGCGTATCACAATAGAAACACTTCTTCTTGTGCTTTCTCTTCGAAGTCCCCTCGTCGTCAGAGTCGTCTTTATTGGACTTGCCACCGTTAGGCTTGCCCTTTCCTTTGCCAGTGGAATCCTTCACCAGCATCGCCTTGTCATCTTTATCCTCACTGTAGAGCTTCTCCCAAGCTTCCTCCTGTAGCAGTAATGGACACAACTCCTCAAACGTCAGAGGTTTGGTCCTCAGTCCTGTTGTCACAGCCATAACAAAGCTCTTGAAACTCCGAGGCAGTCTCCTCAGTACCATCAAGGCCAGATGGCATGAGTCTGTCTTCTGACCAATTGCTACCAGCCAATCCCTAACCACCTTGACCTTCGTCAAATGGCTATGTACAGTATCTCCTTCTTCCATATCAAGATTGTAGAGTTGATGCTGAAGAAGCACAATCCGTGAGGTATTGTCTGTCTCGTACAGATCTTTCAGGGTGGCCCATGCCTCAACTGACGTCTCGGCCAGTTGGATATGCGGAAGAACGGAGTCCACCGTAGTCCCTATGATTATTGCCAAGGCATGGGCGTCTCTTTCTTCCCAAGCTTCAAGCTCCTCTCTATCTACTGCCATGAGTACCTCCCCTTTACTGTCCACCATGTCCTCTGGCTTTGACTCCTCTCCCGTGGTCAGCTTCCACAACTTCCGAGCCACTAAATGACTCCAGATCTTTACTTTCTAGATCGGGTAATTAGTCCCGTCCAGGTTCCCAGACTCTCCAAAATTAGGGAAAGTGAAAGAGAGAAAACTGGGGGAGGAGGAAGGGAAAGCAAGGGCTGTAGAGGTCGACATCTCTGCTGTTTATACCATACAGCAAAGCCAACCAAACTCAATTTCAGTAAACTAGAACTCTGAACGCACCTGACTGAACCTGAGTCACCCTCCTTCTCGCAAGGGCACAATCCTCCAGTCATGGAAGTCGATTCTCCAGAGCTTCTAAATCAGGGTCGTCCTTCAGCAAGGTCCCTACCTTCAGGCTCTCACACCTGTGAGCCTCCTACTTGGGCTCTGATACCATGTTAGAAATGACCCAACAGAGGGTACATATAGCAGAAGACTTATAGTAATGCCCAGGAGCTCACACAATGTGCGGTGTGGGTGTGGAATCACAGACTTCTTTACTTATGTGCATACAATAGGTGTGCAAACTCATCAATAGACAATGAACCAACCAGATAGAGAAACCACCAAAATATATATATTTCCATCCAAAACTATGGACACAATACAAGAGAGACAGATCCAAAGTCCCACCAATGGTGTGGTCCTCTGATCTTACCACAAGGTCCTTCTCCTATCAGCTGGCTATCTCTAGACTCGAGTCCGCGTGCTCCACCTCGAGCTTCTATAGACTTTCCGTCTAGATCACAACACCTTGCTGCCCTGAGAGACAGCCAAGGTTCAGCCCTTGAGAGCTCAATCTGCAGCACACCTTCTACTCTCCACCTCTAAGATGAGGCCCAAGAAAATGTCTTCTGGCTGCTCCTGTCTGCTGCTGGTTCTGCTAAACTATTGGATATGAAATGAGGCCCAGGGCCTCTCCTTTTATAGGCCCCAAGGGGGCTGGCAAAAAACTGACCAGCCTATTACAAACTGGCCGACCAGACTGGCCGACCAGTCTGTGGCTGGTCCAGCCCTAAAAGGGCACACCCCTCAGGGCTTTTGGCTTAAACTTCCAGGGTCTTCTAGCCCTCCATTCAAGGCAAGTATCTAGCCTATAAAAGGCCTGCCTCCTGCCCACTGATAGCCATAGTTCCTGCTGCAGATCTGGGCCTGCACATCTTGCCATATCTATGCCTCTGCCAGGTCCTCTTTCTAGCCACGTGTCATGCACCGTACACTGCTGATGTCATCGCGCCCTGCCAGATCAGATCGAGGGCTTGCTATCCCCGCCTTTTGCTCCTTCCATAGGTTCCATCCTTTGTAGCTTTCTTCTCTTGTGAGGTACTGCCCATGTGGCAGCCCCCTCTCTCTTTCTTCTCTGGGCATCTTCTGCCCTAGGTCTCCCTCCCCCACGCTCTCCTCATTTGGGGGCTTACAGATGGGGAGGTGACCTTTCCAACACCTTGCTCTTTTCCAGAATGGGGCTGGTTCCTTCATATTTTGGCCTGGCCCTTTCCTTCATGCCGATTCCTCTGTCCTTGATTTGAGCTTCCTAGTTGCAGGCTTGGCCCTTCTTACTCCTTTCCTGAAAGGGGTTGGTTCCTCCCTTCAGGCTCCTTTTCCTCGTAGTCAGGTTTGGTCTTGGCCTTCTTCATTTTGAGCTCCTTGTCTTTAAGATCTTTTGCCCAAATGGAAAATTGAGTTGCAGCATCTACTTTCTCATCATAGATAGCTGTAGCAGGCAGGCACATTTGATCTATCCAAGACTTGGGCAATGGCAAATGGCATTCTCTGCATAGCGATTTTGTATGCACAAACACTCCAAAGCAAAAAACGTGCACAGGGTGGTAGCATGCAGGCCATCGGATACAACAATCATCTATGATGGGGGTATGGCAGACCATGCATTTCGGACCCTGCTGCATAGCAGGATAGGCATCCGATTTAACTATTGCTGCCATCAGTACCACATCCTTGCTCTGTACATCACGAAATTGCTTCTTAATTCCTTCCTAGGGCTACGGATGTTCTCCTTCATCTCTCCACTTTTTGCTCACTCTGTACAACAGCTTCATCTGAATCCCTCAGCATCTGTTGAACCTTCGTAAATTCCTAATAAACATCTTCATGGGCAGTTTCCAAGACTTCCACTCTAGTTTGGAAATCTTGGAGGACAAGGGACTGATTTTCATAACTGTCGAAAGCCACGATAAGCTTGTGCAAACATCTATCCTGATCTTCTTGCAGGGTATTGTAGCTTGCTCTTTGGACTTCCAACAATGTTTCAAAAAAACAACCCTCACCGTTGCTACTGCAACTTGCTCCACCACGGTGGCTGGAACTTGCTCCACCACGGTGGCTAGAACTTGCTCCACCACAGTGGCTGGTACTTGCTCCACCATGGTGGCTGGAACTTGCTCCACCGTGGCTGCTCTTTACATCCTTCCTAGCCTTGGGAGCTGCCTCGTTGTCTTCTCCACTCGGCTATTGTCTGCCCCATCCTTCCTAGCCTTTAAGCTCTCTCGCACTTCCTACATCACCTTTTTTCTGGTTTCTGCATTCTCCCTTTTCAGCTCGTCCATCATCTGGTCCTTTTCAATGTTCAATGCATTCTGAATGTTGCAGAGCCATTTGTAAAGACCCTCCTTTTTGGCTCTCTAATCTTCAAGGTCCTTTCACATCTTTTCTAGCTCCTTGTTTGCCATGTCCCCGTCATTTATCACTTCTTCGAGCCTATCTTGGAGCTCCTTCATGTGCTTCTTTGCTTCTTCTCTTCTATGCCTTTCCATGTTGACCAATTTTGTAGCGTGCTCAGCTTGCTCTTGTGCCTGCAAGGCCCTCGTTTGTGCCTCCTCTACCTTGGCTTCTGCACCTTCCCTAAGACCTTTCTCAAGTTGCGCTGCCTTTGTTGCATCGTTGGATTTCTCTTGTAGAAAAGTCACCTTCTGAGACATTTGCTTCTTGCATTGCTCAAAAATCCCTTTGAGGGTAGATGCCATCAAGTGCATTGCAACTCCAACGGACTAAGATGACATTTGGGATTTGCCATCCACGCAATTCTTCAGCTTGGTTAACATGCTCTTGGAGATCGCCCTTGAGAAAGATACATCACGTCCTTTCAGTTGCTCTACTGTTGCTTGAACCTACCCCAGATCTTGCTGGTTCCTCTCGTATCAAGAAAGAAGTGAATGGTCTTCTTCAGCACATCTTGGACGTCTGTTGGCAAGCTTGAAATCTTGACTCCACCATCTTTACTAATCTGAGCATTGGGGTATACGTCTAGAATATCTTGTCTCTTCCACTACTTCTCGAAAAAGGCTTGCGAACTTCCTCCAAAAATTCCTAGAGCCATTTCAATCACACTTCATTGATGGTAATCTTCTGACCTTTATAGACTGGTTGCCCCTCCTTCACGTTCACCTCTTGCACCTTCCTGGTAAAGTTTTGGAGAGCATCCAAATTGGGCTTTTGAATAGCGAGAGAGGAGCTCCCATATGCCACGATTTCAATATCAGGGGAGGAGGGCGCACTGTGCTGTAGAGGGGGAGGAAAGATTGTCTAAGGAGCTCCCAGACTGTGCAGGGTCCATTACAAGAGGGGATAGAAGTTGCAAGAAGAGTGCAAGGAAGAAAGAAATGCTCGAGAGGGATAGAAGATGAAGCCATTAAGGAAATGGAATAGTGGAAGCTTGAGATTGCAAGGGAGAACAAAATGTTCGAGAGGGATAGAAGAGGAAACGGTTAAGCGAATGGAATAGTGGTTTGTAGCCCAACTACATTGTCAAGGTGAGAGCCACCGCGGTGGTTGTAGCCCGACTACTATCAAGGAAGGTGAGAGCCCCCGCAATGGTTGTAGCCCGACTACTGTCAAGGAAGGTGAGAGCCACCGTGGTGGTTGGGTCGAATTTTGAATAATTCAAGGCGGTAGTATTGACTTGCATGGTAATGAATGATTAGAGGTGGTGGCATCTAAGATTCCCAGCCACATCTGTGGTGGTGGCTAAGATCCACCGGGCTATAAGTTAATTACCAGCCCGCAATTACTCAGCTTCGAGTTACCACCACCGGGCTTGTATGCATGATTACTACGAGTGCAGTAAATTATGGTAATATGGGATTAGAGGCGATTAAGCTTCATGATTTACTTTTGTGGGAATTACTGCCCGATGGTGGTGGCTGTCATCAGCCATGTCTGTCGTGGCTACAATTCCACCATGCCACCACTCACCCACACCACCGCGCTTTAGCATGCATGATCACTACAAGTGCAATAAAATTTACTAATCAGCAGGCTCGCATGCTCAGTACAGAACTAGAGTGCATGGTAATGAGTGATTAAGCATGGTAATGAGTGATAACTTCCCAGTGGTGGTGGCTCTCATCAGCCACGTCTGTCATGGTTAAGATTCCACTGGGTTGGCAATTAATTACCAGCCACCGGAGTGGCACCACATGGCATCTTCTTCATGATTACCAGCCCGTCTGGGGGATTCCACCACGGTAGCCTGCAATTAATATGGATGGAACCCCGAGCTTCAACCACCACGGTAGCTCGAACTTTATAATATATATAAGATCCATGGCATTTGGCATTTTACTATGTTGCTCTAATCCGCCCATGCTCTGCTACTTTGCTCCACACCCCTCCTCTAGCTCTTTTCCACCCCTGCTCTACTTTGACGCTCCCTCCTCCAACTCTCGTCACCCACTCATCTTCAGCATGCCTAGTACCATCCCCCCTTGATGCTCTATGATCCCAATAATATATGCCTTCTCATATAAGGTGATTGCATTGCACTCACTTGGAGTAGAAATGCTAGCACTAGTGGAGACCCTTCATTCCCACATGCGACTCCTCACACATCTAAATATCATCACCTTAGATAACATGCTCACAAAGGGCCTCTTTATGGTTGTGTTGTATGGGTTCCCCCTAGATGTCGACGAAAGCCTCAATATTTTCAGAGCAGAGTGCTCTTGACTTGGTCTTTGGCCTCTCCATCTTATCCTTCTTTGGCTTCCTAAAAAATTTTAATGCAACAAGCTAGACTGGCAGAAAACTGAGTTGTACAAATTCCCTCTTGCTCAAACGAGGCTCTCAGCAATGGCTGGATGTAATCTTTTTGGCTCTCAATGATCTTTTGGCTCACTAGATGTAATGTTTTGGTCTCTAAGGCATTTATGTAATCTCTTTCTGTTCAATTTGAGGCTCTCAGTATGCACTATTGTTAACTTTTATATTTTTATTTGAATGGTTATGGCCGCTACTTGTCATCCTTTGTTTAAGGCTCTCAACAATTGTCGAGTTTTTATAAATATAAGATCCTCTATTCAATTTTATAAGTTGATAATTGTTACATAACCTGTTATTGGACGTAAATGTACATTGTAATCTTTTTTGGTGAATTTTCACTCGATAAATTGTACTTTTACCATCATTCATATTTATTGCAACAAGGACTAAAATACTAGGAAAGAAGGACTACAATTTTCTTGGTTTATGACCAAAATAGTGCTAAAATAACTCCAATGACCCCACCATTTTGGTTGCATGGAGATACATCTAGAAAAATACAATTAAACTTTCAAAAAATGCAATTGACAATATCGACATGCCATTTTTTGTCCAGTGGCATGTAGATATGGCCCGTGCCATGCATGTCAATATGGCCCTTACTCCTAAAGGGGACCCCTTAAGGCCCATATCGTCAATTGCATTTTTCTTAGTTGCACAACGGAATACATTTTCCTTGGTATACAAATATATAACTCCAAGAACCAGCGTTATGGCATTCATAGATCTCCTCCTATAATACGTAAAAATAGGTAATGGAGCTATAACTCCAAGAACCAACGTGGTGGTCTCTCCAAGACAACCTTGAATTCTAGGCGATGATAGGTGGTCAGAGACTGTGTTGAGGCGATGCTCAGAATGATAGATTGCGTCTCATTATTACACCAAAAACTGTAGTGGTCTCTCTAAGCCAAACTATGATTTGCATGGGCTGCGGGCAAAGAAGCAGCAAAAGGCTGCACGATGACAGGTGGCCAGATTGCATTGCGACGGTGTTCAAAATGATAGATTGCGTCTAATTATTACAGCAAGAACCAGCGCGGTGGTCTCTCCAAGCCAACCTTCAATTATAATGATCTGCATGGGTGCGTGCCCAGTGATAGGTGGCAAAGCTGTAGGAAAAGGCTGCGCGATGATAAGTGATCAGACGGTGTAGGCCAGAGATTGCACTGCACAAAGTAATGCAAAGATGCATGTGTCGAGCTATGTGGTGTTCTGAACAAATAGATTGTGTCTCATTATTATGCCAGTGCGCCTTCATGACATTGGAAAAATTTTCGATGAGAGCGGGGGTCCGTGCAAAATTCAAATTTCACCTAGAAGCACATCGCGTCATAGCCCCAAAAATAGTTTTGCAATTGACTACACCCAAGCTAACGTTGACCTCAAGGAGAATGTAAGGTATCTTTTAGAGTCTCCTCCATGGTTTTATGTTGTGACAAACTTTGGTTGACTACTGTCGATCCTCCTTAGTTCCAATCAATTAGTGGGACAGGGACTATAATGGGACTATAATGTACATACTAGTGCATTTATCTTGCAATGACCAAAACTATGGATGAAATGGTTGATGATAGTTGATCAAAAAAATTTTTAGGGTCATATACTTATTTGTTTCATATCACCATAGTATACCATGTCTTCATACTTTGCTCCCTTATCCAAGATATTGATAAGGATCTACTAATCATATACTCCCTAAAGCATGTATAATTTCATATACTCCATGGGATTAAGTTCATGTTGCCTTATGCATAATATTGTGGTTGGTCCAATAAAGCCTTTAGCCATCCTTACACCATGCTTGGTATTTAAGCAATGCCAATGCTATGCTTGAGTCATTGTCAAACAATAATATCAATATTAGCACACATGTGTGTGTGTGTGTGCGTGCGTGTGTGTGTGTGTGTGTGCATGTGTGTGTGTGTGTGTGTGTGTGTGTGTGTGTGTGTGTGTGTGTGTGTGTGTGTGTGTGTGTGTGTGTGTGTGTGTGTGTGTGTGTGTGTTTTTCTTATGTTAATACAAGTATCTAGCTTGCATGCTAGCTCTCATACTCAGTGTTCCTTGCATTACTTTTATTACTTTGTTCACATTAATCACCCACGCTTGCACAACCCCCAAGAACCAAGTAGTACATGCATGCCAAGCGTAACCCAGAGTGTAAGAGAGGGAATCTACCACACTAGGCACTCACACTCACAAAGCATTATGCACACACTAAGCAATCGAGTACATTGGTCAGCCAAGGGGTGAAGGGAAATGACTATCAATGCCCTTTTATCTATGCTTTGAGTCTCCCCCATAGTCCTAGTAGGAACCCCCTTTGCCCAATTCATGAGCTCACCTTGCTCAACCATGTGCAATAGAGAGTAATTATCTTTCACCATATAGTCATATGTTGGGGGTTGACAACCATTTTTTATCCCCCATTTCCATTTTTGGGCCCATAAAAATTTTAATTTTTAAAATGTATTTTGGACCCAAAGAAGGTTGCAAAACCCTCAATGTAGGCTTGCAACAGTTTTGGGGTCCCCACCACCATTATTAGATGTCAAAAAGGGTGTTGGGGTTGGGGTTTTTATTTGGAGAGGGGGGAGGGCAGGGGAGGGGGGTAAGGGGGGTTAGGGGGGGGCCGGGGTGACTTTGTAGTCTTTGCATATGTATTTTAATCATACAAATCTTCATATTTTTGTCTGAAATTTTGTAATGGATAGGAAAATGTACTTACCAATATCAATAAGGAGCAAATAGAGGTAGCTTAGCCTACATCATTACGTAGCATTGTAAAAGCACTTACTAGTTGCATAGGTATGCCACTTCACTCACTCCTAAAGAAGTACAATATTTGGATGTCGTATACATTGTATTGTAAAACATGTCCTATGTTTTGATGTAAATGTTCAAACACATTGGCCAATAGATTAGCCAATTGATTGGTATGTAGGTTGGCCAGATTGGGTGCTTAGTTAGGAAAGCCTCCTAAGAAAAGGAAAAGTAGCACATGGTTGACCAAATAAGAGCAGGTGATCATGGCAATTCCATTCATGGAAGTTTACAATCGATGCCAAACACATAGTTGATGTCCCAATATGAGAGTTTTCCAAGCCTTCTTGCAAAAAGGCTTCGGCTCTTGGGAGGCCTATTGTTGAGCAAAGTTTTTAATTTTTATGCCTATGCCCAAAAATGGTAGTTAGAAATGGCAACTAGCTCTTGAATTGCCATCTACCCATGTGGCATCCAAAATTGATGCTCAGATAGTAGACTCTTATGCCCCCCAATGGTAGTTAATAAGTGATTTTTTGGTCCATGAGCAAAATTTATATTCAAATGATGGAATACCAAAGTAGAACTCAACACAATGCCCCAAAGAGTGTGGGCTTCAATCCATTATGGGGTATTTATACAAGTTGAAGAGCTTCTCTCTCTACATGTAGGCATTGTAAGACATTATCTCTCTACATGTAGAACTTGCATAAAGAAGTTGCATGTAGGAGTTGCAAGTTGCATGTAGGAGTTGCATGTTGCATGTAGGAGTTGCATGTAGAACTCGCATGTTGCATGTTGCATGTTGCATGTCATGCCCCAGTTTTGGCCACGTGTACGATTTACTGTGCCTTGCTCATCGTGGCACTGCAAACATTTACTGCACGCCTATCCATCCAAGTTCCACAGCAAACCACATGGCAAAATCTCGCGCATCCTCCCTCCCAGCCAGCGCCACTACAGTCCATTCTGTCGCAGCTAGGACGTGTGCGATGCAGCCAACTGTGCATTAGGATGTGTGCGCACCGTCAGGTCCCACATAGTGAGTCCACTACTGGAGGGTGCTCTCTGCTCTGGACACCTCCATTTTCCACATGTCATCATCGCGCTACCGTGGATTGTGATCGAATGGTGGGTAGCCTCGAAAGTCTCCGAAGCTCCAAATTCGTCCCCGAGCCAACCTCTCCTTAAAGAATATAGATGCTTGGAGAGATATCACAAGAGTGAGTAGTAGATGGGCCTCTGGTGTCGGATGGTTGGAGAAGTAGATGGGCCTCTAATGTCAGATGGTTGGACTCGTTTGGCTACCTTGATGTGGATGCATTGGGCTAATCGCAAGTCTGCCTCCTTGCACGCCTACCTCCCAATGGGCTCCTTGTGGGTTTGCCTCCTTACATGTGGCCTGGATGGTTGATGGCCGTCAGGCCACCCTCCCGCCACCAACCTCCCAACTTGCCCATATGTGCAATGCATTTCCCTAGTGTGGAAATAGGCCCTTCCCCATCTTTGAGGATAATCCAAATACTTGTGGGCAAAGGTGGTATTGGTGTTACCCCTCAAAGAGGCACAAATTCTATTCGTTGAAGTCGTAATTGCACAAAATCTATTCTTAACTACACAAAATCTCTTGATAAGCAACTAGTGCTCTTTGAATCAAAACCATGATGAAAGCTCAGACATTCTGCCATCCTTAGCACCTTTAGAAATGATAGAATTAGGATTGTCAAGTTCCATGAGGGTGCATTCGTATTTGTTGAAAACAATTTCCATATCATTCTTAATCATTTAACTAATGGTGGAACATAAGGGAAACAAATCCAACAATTTTTGCAATGCCTCTATCACTGTGTAGTGGTATATTTCTTCAATTTTATGTGGTATGTTATTAACATTTTCTTTGCAAATTTTTTTTGGCCTGCCCTAAGGAGGGAAGGCTTTAGTAAAGGCTAGTTCCCTTCGGCAAGGAAAATAATGTGGATTTTTGCTTTTTTGGTCCCTATAGGCTACTTTCACAATGATCTCATTTTGGAGGATGACTTAGACATTCTCACACTCGACACCCACCCAATACTTTTCAATTTTATGACTTGGTATCACATCCTTAGATATTTCACCCTTTTTTCAATTGATAGGCCTATTCTAGAACTTTTTAGGCCCAGCAACTTGCAAGACATACCCTACAATCCACAGTCTTTGACCAAAGGTCTTGGGTGCAATAGTATGGCTGGTAAGAAGTTAAATTCGCATGTAGGCACCTTGCATCCTACAATAGTACACAGTATCAACCTATTGGCAGAATAGTACTATTTAATGGAGTTATGGAAGCCTTGCAAAAAATGCTTGAAACTAGCTTCAAGCAATTTGATGATTCACATATGGCTTACCCAACTCACCTTTAGGAACTAGATCATGGATGATTTTTTCAAGTTAGTTTCGTTAAGAAGCTAAAATTTTAGATTGGTGTCGATAGTTTGTATGCCCTAATAAAAATAAATTTTGAAACATTCAGCAAGACTTGAAACTTTTATGCAAAAAAAATTAAAGTTTCGCAAGCTTTACATGTTTTCCTTCAAATTTCAAAAGAAAACATATAAAAAAGTACTGCATTCTACCAATATTGTGAAACTTAAAAAATTGAGCTTGAAAACTTTCGCCAAGATTTTATATTAATATATAAGCATAGCTTCGATAAAAGCATCCCTGAACTAGATGCAGATACAACTTGGGCAATTTTTAATTCTACCCACCCTACCCCCAATATTCCTATACAAGGCCCCACACCACCCACTGGTCCACAACACCCACTACTACCACCGCCTTTGGCCCCACATCACAACTCTCCAGTTCATAGCATAGCCCCACCACACACTCACAAGGCACGATGATACATGAGCCCATTGGACTAGAGGGTCCCGGAGATTTGGGTACAATAGCATGGTACCAAATCCTTATGCCCATGCTCTTCCTAGACGTTGAGGGTCCAGACGACACAAAAAATTTTGAGGGGGGGACAAGCATTTAGTCAAAGAACAGGACTTGAGCATCTAGTCAAAGAAGAGGACTCGAGCATGGATGTTTTTATTGAAGCTATGCTTATATATTAATATAAAATCTTGGTGAAAGTTTTCAAGATCATTTTTTTAGTTTCACAATATTAGTAGAATGTAGTACTTTTTTATATATATTCTTTGGAAATTTGAAGGAAAAAATGTAAATCCTCGAGAAACTTTAAAATTTTTTGCATAAAAGTTTCAAATTATGGCGAATGTTTCAAAGATTTATTTTTATTAGGGCATACAAACTTTCGACGCCAATATAAAAGTTTAGCTTCTTAACAAAACTAACTTGAAAAAATCATCCATGGACTCGAGCATCTAGTCAAAGAAGAGGACTCCCTACTGCAGGAACCCCCACTTGACCACAACACATTTTACCAGAGCATCACATCGTTCAAGGTGTTCGAGGACATCTCTGACGTCAATTGGTAGCAAGGGAAGTTTCAGAGTTTCCAACTTCGGCGAAAAGATTTAATGGAAGTTTGTGCCCTCACAAAGCTCCTCTAGAAAAGTTTTTGTAAAGGGCACAGGGACAACCCTCGACAGACGTGCAATGGTATATAACCACCCAAATATTAGCAAGGTGCCAAAAATAGATAGTGAAGCAAGGCTTCAACCTCAATGGTAGCTCCCATTTTTGAAGCAAGAGGTGTTTTGGCACTCATATTGCTTAGCTGGGTGAGAGCTAGTGGCAAGATTGAAGAGTTGACCCCACCTACATGCCTCTCTAAAGACGCTGGATGTGGAAGGATTCTGAAGTCACGAAGGCCTCAGATCCCAATATAGTATACAACTTCCCCCAGCTAAATTTTCCAAAGGTGGCTACCTCCTACACACTTGCCATGCAAATGGAAGAATTTAACACAATTTTTGCAACAATCCCCAATCCAGCAGTCACAGCCACAATGCATTTTTTACACCTACTAATGATTTTGCTATGAGACATCCCTGCCCATAAGCCCACAATGGAAGAAAATATTTAGTGGCTTCAATTGGAGATAGTGTTTGACCTCAATGGCCGGCCTCACTTCCCTCAGGTTATGAGGCTATACTTACATGTCCATACTCTTGATGGTCACCACCTTCAAAGACATGTATGACACCCACTTTTGGCTACCTCTTCATCCGTTTTGCCGCATCTCCTAAAGATTGTTCGGAACACCAAGTCCGACATCATGCACAAAGTCCGATCCATGGATGAATCGTGAACATGGAGGGCATGTTAGCTGCCATGGTTAACAACGATATATTTTGCAAGATAGCATGGATAATAGGGAGAGGATGAAAGGAAGACAATAGAAATCTGCCCGTATGGGCCCAAGTGCCTTGTAAAAAGCAAGAAAGAGAGAGAGATGTAAAAAAGAATAGGGTTGGCCCTCTCTTCAAAAGGTGGAATGTATAAAAAGCCAAAGGTTTGACTTTGGTCTTCATTTGTATGCACGCATTTGGGAATACAAGCTCTCTTCCTCTCTTCCATGAGTTGTTTTGAGTATTCTCTTGTTTCCTATCATAGTACCTTTGTGATTGCCACTCCCTCTCCCCCTTCACTCCCCTCTTTCCTTCCCCTTCCCCCTCTCTTCTCCCTTCTACCTCCCCTTCTTCCTCTCATGGAGTCACACTGCAACAATCCGGAAGCTACTTGTGTGACACAAGTGGACGACAAGCCTTACATTGCTCCTCACCATGGGAGTTGGAGGAGGTAGTGCCCTCAGCGTATTGATGAACTTCCTAATGACACGTGAGTCACAACCAGGACTACATATCATGCTTTCAACAAATGACACACATAGCAAAGTAACTAAAAGATTATAGAAAAATGCATTCCATTTACATTCTTCAATAAAAGTGGATACAATCACTTGTAAGGAAACAAAGAGGAGAATGAGAGATCATCGAGTCTCTATCTTGCTTCACTTCGCCCCATTCTAGATTTGAACTTCAAATTCCTATGTGAATTAAGACCTCTCAATATCTACTTCCTTTCCTATACCATGTGTGTAGTACTCTAGGAATAGACTCTTGTTATCTAAATCCACCTGCACAGAGGTGGTGTTTCCCAATTGTCCCACTCGGTGATGTTTCACTCATGATTTTCACATCTCTCAGCAAGGAAATATTTTTAAAATACAAAAAGTAAAAATGTATCACTAAATTAGACAGACACTATTGAAGTAGTTGCTTCAATGCCTCCATCCTTGACTTCAATTTCTTGCATGTAGGAGTTGCATGTAGAACTCGCATGTAGAACATGCAAGTTGGATTTCTAAGAGGGATTATTTCTAGCCTTATGCAAGTACAAGCGGAGCTTTGCCACTACTCTACACACACATTCTGTACTACCTAAGTCCATGTTAGCATAGAGACAACATACTCCCAGATCCATTTGATTACCCGTCCTCCGGTTATGGCTTATTTTGATTTTGAAGTTGGGATGCCATGTGCGTAACCCAGTGGCTATTGAGCTTGTGGCATGCGAGTCGTTCCTACTGTAAGGCTTTTGCACTATACCATTTGTGGTCTGTAGTCAGGAAGCTTATCTCCTCTTGAGGAGGGGTAGACGGCTGTGAACTTTAGAGGGGATCTCGTTGCTGAGGCTGCGGACTTTGCCATCGAATCTTCTTGGGAAGAGATTTGGTGGGGGTCTTGTTGTTGAGGCTAGTATTTCTTGCTATCTTGCATACATGTTGGATGCGATTGCACCCGTATCATTGAGCTTGTAGATAAGTTTGTATGCAAGTCTAATATTTTTACATTTAGGAGATGGCTGTGATGTTTGGCGGGGGTCTCGTTGCTGAGGCTATAGACTCTTTTGCCAATTCATCTTGAGTTTTGGCATAGCTTCTTGTCCTGCTTGTCAATTCATTGCATGCTTTGAGAGTATGGAATGAAAGTGTGTGATACTATTATTGATGCAATCTATTATGTGCCTATGCAAAATCGTGTGAGTACACGTGATGTGTCGATTAGGTAGGGACTAAATATATGCTTATTTGTGGGATTTAATAGGGAAACTAAGACTCAATCATCCCTAAAAATTGATTAGGTCTTCCTAAATGTGCAAAAACGTGCATATGCCAATGAGTGTGCGTATAACAATCTAGTGCAAACTATATGTGCGAAAACATGCATATGCTAGTGAGTGCACGTGTAACAATCTAGTGCAAACTATTGAAGACTTGGGGTTCCCAAAACTTCATTATTATCGGGGATGGCTTGCGTGTTGATGTTATATCACTTTCAATCGGCTCCCGTTTATGGTTGTATTGAATTGGATTCCATCCAATGTTTCTAGCAGCACAGCTCTGATGGGATTCATCTTTCTTACTCGGTAGGGTCCTTGACCTAGATACTTGAGTTTCCCCTTGTGTACTTTGACATTGTATAACAAGACCAAGTCACCTTCCTTGATGTCTTTAGCTTTAAGATTTCCGTCAAACCATGCCTTTCTTCTATGTTTTTCTATTGTCATGGCATGGTAGGTGACTAGTCTTGTCTTTGTATGCTTCTCCAACTGATAGAGTCTTTCTTTCAAGGATTCATGGTCTCCCATGCATTCCTGTACTGCTATGCGTAGGCTTGGTATTACAAATTCTAGTGAGACCACAGCTTCAAGGCCGTACACAAATTGAAAAGGTGTGTTCCCTATACTGACCTTGAGTGTGGTTCTGTATGCCCATAAGGCTGCATTCAGTTTCTCTGCCCAATTAGAACGTTGTGGTTCTACTACCTTGGTGAGGATAATGCATAATATTTTGTTGGTCTGGCACGCGGGACAGACACACAAACATGCAGTAATGGGCGGACATGTGACAGCTGGCACCCACGATAGACACATGGCGGCAGACACATGCGAATCACGACAGACGACGCAGACATATACTGGACACCATGGGCACACATAGGATCACAGGCATTTATTTAATATTTAATATTTATTTTTAAATATATATAATTTAATTTAATTTATATTATTATACTATAGGACGGCTCCCTTCCATATGTCATGCTCAAACTATATATATATATATACTAGAGAGAGAGAAAGAGAGAGAGAGAGTGCTACATAATATATTTATTATAAATTATTTAATATATATTATAGTATTATAATATAAAATATATTGCATAATATATTATACACATGTGTATTATATAATATTAAAATATATATTGTTTATTATTTATTAGATTATATTATTTATAATAAATATATTCAAATATTATAATACATAATATATTGCATAATACATTATATGTATATTACATCTATTCTATTCTATTAAACTTGATGACATCGAAGATGATGTGTCACGGCACTATTATAAGAGAAAGGAGATAGAGAGAGAGAGAGAGAGAGAGAGAATATGTGTGTGTGTGTGTGTGTGTGTGCAAATATATATAAATAAATATATCTAAATAGGATATATATATATAATGTAAGTAAATCTATAAATATAAATAAATAAGATATATATATAATATAAAATGTAAGTAAATCTTTAAAAATAAATAAATAAATTATATATATATAAAAGATAAAAGAGAGAGGAGAGAGACTAAGAGAGAGAGAGAGAGAGAAAGAGAAAGAGAGATAAATACATAATTTATTACATTATATAATACATATATATAGTATATTATAGATTTTATATGATATACTATATTAACATATTATTTATATATATATATAATCTAATGGCTTGCACTCCGGTGATAATGGTGCAGGTGTAGGGCTTGAGACGGTTCTGGGATCATCCATTGCAAATTGCAACCATCATTGTAAGTATAGATGCATTCATGAAGCTTTACAAATACAATTTTTGTATGAGTGTTACAAGATTCATAGTTAGTGATCACCTTTGTCCATCTTTCCTTCTCTTTTTAGTCTAATGCACTGAAAGTGCTTATGTGCTAATCTCCACAAGTATTAGTGTGACCACCAGAATCGCTTTGCAGACAGAGCTCAAAACCTATCTTCGAGAGTATCAATGTGATCATGAGCATTAGGAGCTCTTCTACAAGATGGTGGCCATTTGATTTGCTCTATGATGGCTTACAAGGCGCTCCTACTTTCTATTTCATATCTGTGGCTAAGTTGAGTTCTTTATCCCATAGAGGAGGCAACAAAGGAATTGCTTCAGGCTTCTTTGATGGATGCAAGTAGTGCTTATTCTATGTCAAGGGCACACGATGGGACTAGGAGACTTCATAGGTATGCAGATATTCGTGCTCAGAGTGTTCCCACAGTGACCACGAGGGTTGAGGGTTGCTGGAAAATCTACAGCAGAACGGTTGAGCGTCGTAACACATGGCATGGAATGCATGCAAACATGGCCAACGAGATATACCACCACGTCTCCAATTTTTACAAGACTAGACGCCAAGTAGAGAGAGAGAGAGAGAGAGAGAGAGAGAGAGAGAGAGAGAGAGAGAGAATACAATATTATATTATATTATACATTTTATAATATAGTATATATTATATTATACAAGAGCACTGAGAGGGAGACATGACATTGAGAGATAGAGATAGAGAGAGAGATAGGGTCAAGAGAGAGGGAGAGAGAGACACACACACACATATAAGATACTTTATTTATTTATTTATTTATTTATTTATTTATTTATATGTTCATTGTTTTATATATTATATATTTATTTAATTTGTATTTATTATTTGAGAAATTTATAAATTAATATTAAAAATATACTCTCTCCCTCTCTCTCTCTCTCCGCCTACAAACCGGTTCATGGTTTAGGGTAATCCTCCATGCTGGGAAGGGCATGATAGAGAGAGAGAGAGAGAGAGAGAGAGAGAGAGAGAGAGGAGAGAAAACATGTTAATTTTTAATAATAATTTATAAGTAATTTCTCAAATAATTAACAAAATTAAATAATTATATAATATATAAAACAAACGAACATATATATATATAACATATATATATATATATGTATGTATGTATATCTTACTACTACTTTAAGAAAGTTGGCACACTTTTAGACCTGCGCAACATGGAGGATTACCCTAAACAATGAACCAGTTTGTCTCGAAGGATAGTCTCCGAAAATGTTTAAAATTCATAAGAAGCATTTAGATATAGAGATTTATAAATAAAATCTTAAGTTGTATTCCTTGAAATGAAAGGGAGCCTAGGATCCCCACCTCTAGACCCGACAAAGCAAGTCGCTAGCCTGTTGTAGACGAGTCTGGTTACTCGTGAATCCCTATGATGGCCTAAAGGGCACGTGTATGTGCGCATTAGCCTTACCTGGAAACAAAAGGAAATGGGAAATGAGCTCGCACATTTCTCTAGGAGGGGGAGAGCTTGAGACCTCCAATCACCTCTCCATCTGCAAGCCTCCCGCAGTAGATTAATGGAGATTGCATGGTGCCGTGCCTTGGATGTCCTACAAGAACAGGCGCCAGACAAATGGGTGCGGTTGGGGGAGCCACAGGTCAAACCTCTCCTAAAAATACACACGATTCCAATGATGCCCGTTCTGGGCTGCCATGTGGCAGGTTGGCGACCGCTCCATTCTCTCAAACTAAAATTCAGAAAAGCACAAACTGAAAGACTCCAAATTTGCTTAGAACCCTTTTATTCCCCCGTCAAAACAAAGCTGAGAATCTGCAGAAAACTTGAAGGCGGGAATATATTAACGTCCTGTTTTGCAAGAGTTGGGAGCTCAGCTGACCACCTCAATCATAGATTTCACAGTGGTCGTTATTTCCTGCTGGGATCTGTTATTTGTTCGCTGTGCAAGTAATTCCTCCCGATCAAGCTTTTCGCCTTTATATTGATAAGTACAGACCATCAACCCCCTCATAATATTCTGGGGAAAGCTATAACAACATCCACCCAATACATAATGTGCATCATGTATTACATGAACGAAGGGCCTCATCATTAGGTGAACCTGTAGTGATGAGCAGTACTCTCGAGGAGAAACTCCAACTGCTTGCATGAATAACTTTTTTCATTCAAACAGTTTGCTCTGGAAAATAAGGCTTAAAAATCTATGAAAAGTTTCCAAAAGACAGCATCTAGAACCAATGGACCAAAGTAAAAGATTTTCTTTGAAGACAAGAAGGTAAAGACGAATACTTAAATCTTAAAACGGAAGAATGTGGCATCTACAACCAATGGCCCAAAGTATTGACATCGATCCAGGTTTTCTAAATCCCTAAACTTAGATTAGCAGTTTTTTCAAAAAATGGTCTTGAAGCTATGTATTTCGATATGAACCTACGTTCATGAATAAGCCATCAAAAATACAAAAATGATTCGACGCTTAAAAAGATACTATACAAAATTGTGAATGACCATATTACATTACTCTCCTGATTTGGGGAAGAGACAGGAACAAGAGAGCAGGGAGAGAGAGAGAGAGAGAGAGAGATGTGGCAATTCTGAAACGAAACAACTACTGAAAAGTACACCGACAGTTCCAAATAATGAGGAATTTCAAGTGTTACAGCAATGAATAGATCTACTTTAGGAATGGAACACATCTCCACTCAAGCTTGAACAAGAGATCTTCAAAATTGAGCACACAGCCGGTCTAGAAGGGCCACGTTCCTTTCGGAACTTACAAGGCCTGACATATGTTCACCCTGCCAAAAGCTTTCGCCCTGAAATCAATCTAGTTTGTTTGTATACCAAAGAATTCCATGGTCTTTCGGGGAATCGGCCTCAACAATTACGCACTCCTGGAATTCCCGCCACACAGCTGCCATAATTGGAGTGCTATCGAATTGATAATAGTTGCCCAAGATAGGCTTGATTGCCTTAGTGGCCTCAGCGGCATGGTAGTGTGGCATAGTAGAAAAGATGTGATGAGCAACATGCGTGTCAGTGATATGATGGAACACATGGTTGAGAAAGCCAAAATCACGATCTACGGTAGACAGAGCTCCTCGGAGCCATTCCCACTCCGAATCTGTGTAATGAGGAAGAGCAGGGTGAGTGTGCTGAAGGAATGTGATTAGGACCAAAAATCCGTTCACGATCATGAGAGGAACTGCGTAGACTTTGAGCAACCAAATGAGCCCATACGCGGAAGCTATTTTGTAGAGGCATATGCCAACACCCAGAAGAGACAGATCACTGATTAATACTTGCAATCTCTCTCTGCTATTGAAGATCGGACCATTGGGATCGAAATGAGAGGCAAATCTTTTGTATGGCCTTCCTGAAGCATTGAACAACAGGTAGGACGGCCATCCCAGGGTAAGAGTAATGGCTATGGACAAGATCCTTCCGAGTGGATTGTTTAACAACTTTGCGTTGATGCCTGCCCGTTCCCTTGTTTTTGGAACAAACACTTCATCCCGCTCAATGCTTCCCGTGTTGCTATGGTGTCGCCTATGACTGTATTTCCAGGAAAAGTAGGGCACTAGGAGCCATGAGTGCAACACAAGGCCGACAAGGTCGTCCACCAGCACATAATCACTAAATGCATGATGCCCGCACTCGTGAGCTATCACCCACACTCCTGTTAGCACACATCCTTGAGCAACCCAGTAGAACGACCAAAGAATCCACCCCAGGAGACCTGGGAATTTGAAAAAGGTAGTGGCGAAGAACAGAGCACTCGCTATGAGAAGATCCACAACCAAGTACGACCCTGATCTGAGTAGAGATCTGTTGAAACAACGAGGGGGAACGGCCTTCTTCAACTGGCCGACTGTGAACGAAGGTTTAGCATATGGAGCTCTACTGCAGTCTTGCCTGGTCGTTAAGGCCATCCTTCCACCACCACCCATTGCAGCGCAGAGCACCCGATCGTCTGCAACCAGTAGAAACACAAGCATCAGATTACACGCTCTCTTATGATTAATTCACAATCTCCATGCAAAGAATTTGACCAAGAGCAACAGCAAAGCCAAGGCTACAGACTAAGGAGTGCCCACAGAGAGCTGCAGAAAAAGGACGAAACCGGGCACTAGAGCAAGAGGAAACAACGATGAAAAACATTAAAGAGAACAAAACAGGTGACAATAAGCTGCTAGAAGCAACAGCAAAAAACAGTTATCGTTGAAATCTGGCCAATAAGCACAAAACGGGATCTTCACAGAGCGGAACATCTTTCTTGAACTTGAAAATCTAAGGAAGATCCAAATAAGCAAGTACACGTAGACCGCACAACCTAAGACCTGCTGTAATCTGGGGACTTGGAGGTGCTGCGCACCGCTGGTCAAGAGTGAACAAGACGAGCAGACCCACAAGAATCGACCACTGAAAGAAACCTTAAAACGTACAGTAGTCAAGCCACGGAAAAGCAGAAAAGAAGTAATGGGAAAAAGCAACTTTGGAATGAAAGCAAGGCAAGCACCCGAGAGCCCAAGAAAGCAAGGGACCGAGGAAGGAAAACAAGGTACATTATGCGCCCATAAGCAAGAGAGAGAGGAGGCAGGGCAGGGGACGAGCCCGAGAAGCAAAAAGGGGAGAAAACTGCAGGAGGAGGAGGGTAAAGAGAAGGGGAGAGAGATGGGTTGTGAGAAGGAACAGAGAGGAAGAGAAAGGAAGGACCTTTGAGGGTGGTGGAGGAAGAAGGGGAGTTCTAGAATGGTGAAGCTAAGCCTTTAAAAGTGGTGGTGAAGAGCTCCTACTTGTTTTTTGAATACCACCCTACCCCTTTTTGTTAACCTTTCAACCGCTTTGCTGACCCTTTGTCACCCTCAATTTCCGTTCACACCATTTCACCCCCCCCTCCTCTTTCAACTTTCTACACACTAGCCATTTCATAGACTTTACTACCTTCTCAGGGTGTTACACGACTATATACGCTCCATTGAATGCATCCGGGCATGCGTATCTGCACACTTGCTCACCCTGGGCACTACCCATGATCAATGCCCATGCTGCATTGAATGCATATGGGCTGTGTGAATTGGATGTGCGCGCTTGCCCTAGCAAACTTCTGGGCCAAACTTTTATTCTAAACCTACTCAATATATAACCCCATGTATCTTAAATGTTTTGCAATTATGTCCCCCTAGCAAACTTTTGGGCGAAACTCAATATGTGCCCATACTCAACTTTTATTATGAATCTACTCAATGTAAAACTCTACAGCATTACCAACACTCTTGTCTGTATTCTAAACCTACTTAATATAAAACTCGACAACAGTACCAACACTATTGTCTATAAAAGTAAGCTCCTTAAGCAAGCACATTTACCTCTCCAACATCGTTGTAAGTAGTGGAGGGGATGGATGGAAAGTGGGGTAGAATAACAGAAATCTTTCTGCAATAGGTTGTCATGAGCTATAGCACAAAAATCTTTGCGCAATAAACGAGCATTATATTTCACCATAGCAACAAATATCTTTATGCAATAAATGAGTTATATTTCATCAAAGAGAATGCAAAATAACATGTACTAGTCACAACCAAATAAACACAAACAGAACATGGACAACAAAGAAGCATAAAAGATGTGGTAAAAGGAGACTCAAATTTTCAAAAAGCAGAAAACATGGGCACTTCAGGCAAGATTAAGCTTAGTATGCTACCCTTTACTATGCCAAGGTTTACTTCAAGAAAGTGGGTAGAGCCATTGGTGCTTTTAAAAGTCAATAGGATTTATATAGCTTGCATGATGCAACCAATGCATAACCACCCCACTCCTACCAAAATTTCTACCGAAAGACACTTTTTATTAAGGGATATGTTGTGTTTGTGCCCTTTTTTCTTGTGTACTAGAACCTCTCAAACAAGAGGAAGGTAGGGGGATCATTTCCACCCTATTGAGTACAATTCAGTCTACACTTACACAAGACATAGCTTCTCGTGTGTAGTTCTTTAAGCCATCAAAGTTCCCTCTTGCTCCCACATAGAACAATAAGAGCAACAACTCACATTTGAAAACTACAAGTTCGAATCAATATGATAACTCTAGCCTTGGTGGATGGTGGCTTTGACCCTTCTTGGTGGGGAGCACAAACACTATAATAATTGTCAACTCATCTAGTAATTTGACACTATGGGGTTCTATTAAATGGTGAAGCCGTTTCTTTTCATTTGAATGCAACCTGACAAGATAGTAGTGGATTGAGTAGTGATGGTCTCGTTGACCAACACCAAAAGGATAAGTCTATCCAGTTGCTTCAATATGTGCAGCTCATTTCAACCTCTTGGAACTCCAAAGAGGATGCTCTTTTACAAACAGCCTACATGGACGATGATAGAAGGTGGCTAGAAATATTGCATTGGGAAAGATCAATGCCCTAATAGGTTTCCAATCAGGACATTTTAAATGGATGGCTAGTTAAAATATTGCATTTTGTAGGAGGCCTATGTAGTGATGTTAATTTTGGGTTGTTGAAACTTATCCAAAGAAGCCAGAAAGGAATAAGGTGCGGGACTGAAAACCCTTATCAATGTTAAATATGGCCATTGGCTCTATATATTAAGTTTAACCTCCTCACACTTATGTATATGGCTTTGGAACATTCCAAAAAGTGCCTTTAATTGGGTTGATCATTCAATTAAGGCAGATTGAAATGTTGATGCTAGAGTGAGGTGGGGTTCTACTAACATGCCAGGTGAAAATACGTCGTACATGTTAGTTTTTAAAGAATGGATGATGTTTTCAATAAGAACACAACTTCCACCCTTAGCATTATGGGGAGTGTTGTTGGTCAGTGCACATATCTATGCTCAATGGAGGCAGAATGGACTCTTGTTCAAATTATTGCTCATTTTATACCTTTCTTTGGGTTTATATGCAACATAATTGATTATTAAGGGAACCCTATGAAGCGTAAACACATTGGCATGCCCCTTGGTGTTAGGGCTTACAAGAAGTTTAAATTTAACATTACATTTAGGACATTACTAAGCTTGACTACTAGAAGACATCTAGCAGAAAGTAGAATATGCATCTCTTTCCCTCTTTCCACAATTATTATCAAATTGGAAGTTTCATCAATTGTTGGCTAAAGGGTCATTATTCCCATTGTGCTTGTTGCAATAATTTATTGGTTCAGTGCTCACTATTACTATTGTGTTTGCCTTGTTCAAGAGAAAGTTCATATTTTTGTTGTTGCACTCAATTGTAGACTTTATACCATTGATTATGACAACTAAGAACAAATCCCTCAATGGGTTCGTCACTTCAAAAAAATTTGATTGGATTGAGGGTACCTTGAAAGCCTCAATCATGCTAATATACTGGTTGACGCGATAGTATGCTTCACTAATTTGTAAAAATAAATCCATGCTCCAAAAGTCTATCCTCGAGTGTGGTCTTTAACAAATATCCTTGTGACGTCTAATTCTATCAACCACTACACAAATTTGGTGGATCACCTCTCAATTCGTATCAATTTGATGAATCCAAAACAACAAAAGTATTTGTTGCTAGATTAGAAGCGCTTGATCTAGGACACTAGGATGAAAACCATATTCATTTGAGATCTCACCTTTGCAAATCCATAATTGTGCTAGATTTGGATAAAAAATGAGGGAACAAATATTGCACAACAGGCTACAAGCATGAAGCACTATGGAGGTTCTAAATATTAATAAAAAATATGCTACAATCTAACCAAGCTACCTTTGTGTAGCATTATTGGACTCTAAAAACATAAAACAAGCTACCTTTGTATAGTATTCTTGGACTCGTAAACATAAAGCAACCAAGAGTCTTGCATCAATGCTCCATGCCAATAGCTTATTGAGATCTTGCGTCTTCTCATTTCAGTCCTATGTGTAGTCTCCACTCCTACAAATTTTAGAAACTACTAATGTCTCAAGTTCTCTCCATTGCCGTGATGTCAATATTCATTGTTATCCTTGGTTTGAGCTTTTGCAAAATTTATTTGTGAAGGTTGTTTTTGGATGCTTTTAACCTTTGGCTCTAAAGTCCTTATTTAAGGCTAGTCAACCCTATAGTTGACTGCTTGTTTTTTGACAAGCAAGAACATAAGAGAAGGAGCAAGCACTCTTTGCATTCAACCTATATTTTGAGCATTTGCTTATGCTTTTGAGTTGTTAACTCATAATAATTGTCATTTGTTAAGGGACTAGACACTACCGATCTCCCTACAAATTGGTAAACCTTCCCAATGGTAAAGCATACTATCACTATGATGGAACGGGCTTCCATATATGGCAAGTCTCTATCCAATACATGCTCATGTCTGAGGGAGTTCTACCGACCTTCCCAATGGTAAAATTAGCATTTCCCTCTCATAGGACATGGTGTGAAGAGTCCCTTTAGGTGTGTGGTCAAGATGGAAAGATAGAGTGTGGAGGAAAAGGGTCTCAAAAGGGTAGACCTCATCCTTGATTCAAGGATGGATTGCTATCCATCTCTATAAAATGGAGGGTAGCCTTGTACTTTGTATGGCTCCAAAATCAATTGGCTTAGATCTTTTGATTATATGATTGTCCTGCTTCCTTCGTGGCCTTATCCTTCTCTTTCCTTGCTTTTGGCTTCGCCTTTAATTGCGCACACCACTTTTGCTTTCATGACAACAATCACAATTTGAACTCACACCCAACCATAGAGCTCATCCATCTTACCCCGAGAAAGTAGAGGTCACAGGTAAGGTACATGGCTTGGCCCTAACTAGTAGAGCTTTGTGTCCCATACCGTGTAAGCCCCTTCCATGAGGATCTGCCTAGCTTGCTAGCCCCACTGCCATGCCTATGGGTGTATTGATCAATGAAATCCCATGACCCAAGCCCTCATACCAAATATATAGCCTAGGCCACTCTAACTGTAAAAGATTTAGGACCTTTCCTAACAAGCTCTCCCCTTAGGGTCTTTCCTAACACTTGTAGCAACACATGATTAGCCAGGGACGTAATACGTGTGGTTGTGTTGTTAGGCAAAGTTGTATTTTAAGCTTTGGCACATATTGAGCTAGCCATATTTCCTTAGTGCTTATTAGTATCCTCTAATCAACGGTTGAGTGACCCCTTGATTTTCATTTTAAGGCCTACCTCGTACTTTAGTAAACCTATTTTAAAAAGGATAACTACAACAACACCCTTTTTTTGAAATATAAAGCACTTGGTTTTAATGTATCAAGTTACATGCTTGTAGGCTGAGATCAATTTTGGGCTACATTTTTAAGCAAAAGAAAACCCACCATCACTTTGATAACAAGTTGAATAAATTCAAAAGGCATGCCCGTGGAAATGCCAAACACGATTTGAACAGTGCATGAAAATAGCAAAAAACCCTACGAAAAAGAAAGCATCGAATTTCACTTTCAAAGGCGGGGTAGAAGAAGGTGAGGGAAGGAGGAGGAGGAGGAGGAGGAGGAGAGAGAGAGAGAGAGAGAGAGAGAGAGAGAGAGAGAGAGAGAGAGAGAGAGAGAGAGAGGAGAGAGAGAGAGAGAGAGAGAGAGAGAGAGAGAGAGAGAGAGAGAGAGAGAGAGAGAGAGAGAGAGAGAGAAGGTGCCCCAAATAGGTTATTGCCCCATTTATTGATGCCCCAAAGATAGTTTTCCAAGGTGGATACCAGATTTTCTCTTTCAAGCCCAAACGATTAGTAAGGCCTACCCCTTTGGGGCAAGCTAAAAATTTAGTTGTTGAGTCTTACCAGAGTTTGGCTTACCACTACTTGAGTTTCTCTTTTTGATTCTCCAAAGAGGGGAACACTTTTATTTATTTTTTGAGGTGTCTAATGGAGTGATAGCTTTTGCCTTTGTGTTTGTGTCATGGTGCCATTGGAGAAGGGAAGCCTTTAGCTTAATTTCTCCCTCTCTTCTAACGTTTATGGATTCCCCTCTAACCGCAATTAGTGGTTATACAAAAAGGAAAGTTTGTGGAGTAGCATAAACAAAGTCAAGGCACTTGCTTGCTCACTGCTAACTAGGATGTCACGATGGGGGTCCAATCCCGTACTTCTCCAATGTATAATCTTGCTCACCAATCGGATCCATCTCCAATGCTAACTAGCATGTGAAGTGGGAACAATGGGGGTAGAATGTGTACATCTCCAATGGATCATGTTGCTCAACAATAGGATGTATCTCCAATGGAGTACCGTGCTCAGGGAAGTTTAGAGGTTGAGGATGGAAAGCGAAATTTCAACAAGAAATTTGCTCTTGGAAGTTGGTAAGCCTGAGCATATTCGGTGGAGTACCGAATCTCAAGATGAATATGAGAGGCGTACATGAAGCCGCTTTTAAAGAGAAGATATTTTTCGAAAGCGACAAAGGGTCACGCGAAAACGAGGGGCCGCAATACAGTCCAGCCAATGAGAGCGATGCATGCCAACGTGGCACATCCCAACTTGACGCAGATTCGCAGATTTCCTCTTTTGGTGAGCCCGACAAGACAATAGTTACTAATGTCACTTGACGCCCAGTGTCTCTTCTTGTGGCCGCCTCTACATTTAGTCCTGCCAAGATACTTTGCCGTTCTCTTGCTGCTTTATCCATGTTCTCTTTTCGGGCCCTCGCTCAGCCCAGAGGTAGGACGAAGTAATGGCTCCACGGGTCTCGAAAGCGAAAAATGATTTTGGGCCTGCCATGTCATGAATTTCTGCTACCTTGCAGATTTATGGCATTCAAAGCTCCTCTCAAATCTTTAGAGTTTTGCAAATTTATGGTACTCAAAGGTCCTCTCAAATTTGTGGAGTTATGAACTTCTGGGTGTGGGGCTTGATGGCTAATAAAGCTTCCTCGCAATTGTGAATATGAACGGCAAGTAGCTTGACCCGTCTACGATGGGCTAGCGACCCGCTCGACTGGGTCTCAAGGTGGGATCTTAGAAATTCTTTAATTTAAAGAATTAAAATTTCCAGTTTCAAGACCCCCTCATTAATATAGATATATGTATCTATATGTAAAAATATGTTAAAATATAAATCTATATTTATGCCCTCTCTCTATCTCTAGCCCAAATTTGCTCTCTCTCTCTCTCATCTCTGAAGATGCTTGCATGCAACTAATCTAAGAGAAAATGAACGTAGAGAGTGAACTTCTGGTTGTGGGGCTTGATGGCTAATAAAGCTTCCTCGCAATTCTGAATATGAACGGCAAGAAGCTTGACCCGTCTACGATGGGCTAGAGACCCGCTCCACTAGGTCTCAGGGTGGGATCTTAGAAATTCTTTAATTTAAAGAATTAAAATTTCCAGTTTCAAGACCCCCTCATTAGGGGTAAAATTATTAATATGGATATATGTATGTATATATATATATATTAAAATAAACATAAATATAAATCTATATTTATGCCCTCTCTCTATCTCTAGCCCAAATTTGCTCTCTCTCTCTCTCTCTCTCTCTCTCTCTCTCACTCACTCACCTCTGAAGATGCTTGCATGCAACTAATCTAAGAGAAAATGAACGTAGAGAGCATTGAGAAGATTGAGAGAACCATGGAAAACAAGGAATTTATATTCAAGTGAAGACTACATCTTGTCAAGATCGTATATACTCACAGCACCAAGCCATTAGTATATGTAAGCTTAGAAGACTCGGGAGACGTTCAATCAAGCCGAGATTTACTCCATCGAAACATCAGAGTTAGAGAGAGCAATCCTCCTTAAATCATGCATTCTCTCCACCATGCATTATAACACATGTCACTCAACTCACTTAACCTCCCTTTCTCCTATAACCCATACATGGTTTGATTCTCCAACACCCCCTCTCAAACCAGGTGGGTTATTGATCTATCTCCTTGTGTCAAAATCAAGTTTGTTGACAAATGACAATGATCCAAATCCGAGGACCTTGTTCCAAGACAACATTCTTGCAAAACACAAGCAATTGCCAAGACTACCTCACAAAATCGAGTGAGGGCATATAACTACAATTTGCTCATGCACAGTGAGACTGAAATTTTGAAGAACTCAAAACCAGTTTATAGATGCTCATCAACAAGAGATTTCTACGACTAAACTTACTGCCTCAATCTTATTGGATATTTTTGGCTTTACATCTTTTATTCTAGTTTATCAAACTATGATGTTATCACAGCATGTTTCAAAAGACAAAGTCCTTCTCTGCATCCTCTCGGGATATGCAGAGTCATGCGAAGACAACTGCATGCATTCCTTCATTGTTCTTTCATTCAATCTCGTCTTGCTTTTTGAAACTGTACTCTTCACGATGCCCGAGCTTCCCACAGAATCCACACTGCATACTTTTCTTTTCTTTGACATTCTTGTACGTTGTATATGCTTTGTCGTCTTCATTTGCAGGTTGTTGATGACGTTCTTCATCAAGCAGTGTCGTGATCATTCCTTCCAGTGACAAGTTGGTGCTTACTCTCAATATCTTGACTAGTTCTCCATAGGTAGGAGTCAAACTAGTTAGCAGAACAGCCTTTGTATCATCGTCTTCAACCCGAACTCCCAGATCAGCCCCAGTTGATGAATAATAATGTGCATGCAGTTTAGGTGTTCTCCCAGAGAGACTCTTTCTTTCATTCTCAGGCTAAATAGTTCTTACTTCAACAAGACTTTTGAATTCTTCAGACGTGCTCCAAACAAAGTCTCAATTGCAACCCAATTCTCATGAACAGATATCAAAAAATCAAGGTGATGACTGTACCGTGGACCGAGAGCA